>NC_031976.2:35752946-35855446 GCF_001858045.2 Oreochromis niloticus
GCAGTACGATTGTAAAAAGTCAGCACAACGAAAATAAACTACACCTAAACTCTGTTTATATTGACCAAATAGTGCAGTTCATAACTTCTTACCTGAAATTCAGTTCACCTCACGCTCCTGCCTTCGCTTTCCCTGATCCATGATTGACCACCGCGTTAGCAATCGCGCTGCCCGGCCTCATATGTCTCGTTGCGGCATGTCCTTTCTGTCACACACCGGTGGTAGCTGCCCTCTGTTGTAGCTCCACCACCAAACAACTCAGTTATTTTTCCACATCCAGCTGTAACTCCGATTCTATGCGAGCATTTGCGAGAGACCAGGGAGGTGAAACGACAGAGAGAGTCCCCTCGCTATCCATTTGCAGCCAAGTGCGGCAGCTAGCTAGAGCCAGCTAGGTAGCCGGCTAGCTGTCAGGCAGGACCGACGTAGTCAGAGCACTGTCGCTAAATATGGGATGTCTTGATAAACAAGCAGATATTTGAAGTTTACACACCTACATTCTCGCCTGAAATATCTTAAAAGCTTATTTTGTGACCTAGAAACACGAATAAAAGACATATAAAACGAAGTGGTGGCCGCCATTGTTCACTCTGTAGAGGCGTGCTATGAATTGTGGGATATTGAGTTTTCCACCAAGCATTACCGTAACTTTTGAATGATTTGCGCAACCTTAAAAATTCCAAGGGCTCCTGAAAGCAGCGACGCTGTGCGCACCGTTGAAATTGTCATCATTACGGTAATCCAAATAAGGGTACACAGGCTGTACCACTCCCGGCATACCACTAGAGAGAGCCAAGACACCACAAATGAAGTCTGTTTATTTGCGCCAAAAGATGAATTGGCCTAAATTTGCACTAAAATATTAATATTTAAAAAACTATAAAAGTTATAAACACCAAAAGTCATAAATAATAGTCCAGCTCCAGCCGCACAAAATGATCTAACATATGTAACCCTAATGTCAAAACTGTTTGGCAGAGGAGCGCGGGAAAATTTTCACTAAAATATTAATATTTAAAAAACTATAAAATTCATAAACACCAAAAGTCATAGCACACCATTCCAGATCCGGCCGCACAAAATGAGGTAACATATATGAAGCTTGTCTCAAAACTGCGAGGCGAGATTCGCTGCAAAATTTCAGGCGGAAACTGGAGAATAAAATAATAATAACTAGAAAGCGAAAATTTCAGAAGAAATTTTATGTGTGCCTATGCCGCTGCTAATCACTGTAGTTTGCCATTCATACGGCTACAGAGAGCAAAACTCAGAAGAGCAGCCATTCTCCACCATGAACTATGGTAAAAACAAACACCGCTCACGCTTCACAGATGACAGCTTACAGTTTTGTGTAAAGATGAAGTTACTTCGTACAGCGCCGATTTGCAGACGCTGTGCACACAGGTTCATGAGCAGAAGTCCCATTGTACCACGGCAGACCCGACAATGTTTGCATGAACACACTTTGAAGCATTACATTATAGACCACTTTTCACACATGCATTCACTTTTTGTTTTTTGTTATTTTTACACAGTGTTCTGAATTATGAACAGTGGCTACAGCCAATCCTGTGTATTATTATACAACTTTGGTTGTGAGATTCAGATAACTATTTAATAAAGCTAAATATTTATATGAGAGTAAGAAAGAAAAGTATATCTTTGTGTCCACCTTTCTCTGTTAATGCCCTAGCTCCCCCCCCCCCCTAAAAGCTTTGCTAGATCCGCCCCTGCACAGTTACCAGCTGTCAGCTACACAAAAAAGGAGCTTGGTCTTTGTCTCTCAGAAACAACTCATAACTTCCCTTCAACTCATTCATGTCACCTAAAGTGTAAACCTGTTTCTCCATCACCAGTTCAGCTCTGATGATTCAGTAAGGACATCTCCTGATTTCATCTTCATGCTCCAGCAAACATCAGCTGATACTAGAAATTAAAATCAAAAGAATTCTAACAACAGCTGATCAAGCTTAAACGTGCTGCTGTTGTTTAGCGCGATAAATAAGAGCGAACAGCCGATCATTGATCAGTTTCATGATTGACGTTTCAACACGCGAAGAATGACAGGGGATGCTTCGTAACGACAGAAAAATCATAATGTTTTCTCTGAATGTGGACGATTCCGTTTGTACGCACGGCAACTCTATGAACTAACCCTAATGAATAAAATAAAGTCCAACGTCAGTAACTTAGTGCGCACACAGCTGTATATAACTCCCGTGGCATTACGATTGTAAAAGGTCAACGAAATAAATTACACCTAAACTCGGTTATATCTGACCCAAATAGAGTGCAGTTCTAACTTGTTACCTGAAATTCAGTTCACCTCACGCTCCTGCCTTCGGTTTCCACCATCAACGGCCCATATAAACATGAAAAATAAGTCCAGCTAAAACACATACTGTCGGCGAGCGACCGGTGCTGACACGACTTTCACCCGGCTCAATATAAGCCAAGCCTGGGTGCTTTTCACGAAGGTCGCTATCCGGCGAGCTAACTATGCTACCGCGCTAGCTAGCTAGCCAGCTATCAGCAACACATAAGAGAACTGCTGCTAAATAAACTACACCTAAACTCGGTTTATATCTGACCAAATAGAGTGCGCGACCGGGTGCTGACACGACTTTCACCCGGCTCAATATAAGCCAAGCCTGGTGCTTTTCACGAAGGTCGCTATCGCGCGAGCTAACTAGCTACCGCGCTAGCTAGCCAGCCAGCTATCAGCAACACATAAGAGAACTGCTGCTAAATAAACTACACCTAAACCGGTTTATATCTGACCCAAATAGAGTCGCGACCGGGTGCTACACGACTTTCACCCGGCTCAATATAAGCCAAGCCTGGTGCTTTTTCACGAAGGTCGCTAGCAGCGCGAGCTAACTATGCTACCGGCGCTAGCTAGCTAGCCAGCTATCAGCAACACGTAAGAAACTGCTGCTAAATAAACTACACCTAAACTCGGTTTATATCTGAACCAAATAGACTGCAGGTCATAACTTCTTACCTGAAATTCAGTTCACCTCACGCTCCTGCCTTCGCTTTCCCTGATCCACGATTGACCTCCGCGTTAGCAAACACCGGTCGATCTGCGGTCATGGCATGTCCTTTCGTCATACACCGGTGGATAGCTGCCCACTGTTGTAGCTCCGCATTATAGCACCACCAAACAACTCAGTTATTTTTCCACATCCAGCTGTAACTCCGATTCTGTGCGAGCATTTGCGAGAGACCGGGGAGGTGAAAGGAGAGAGAGAGTCCCCTCGCTGTCCATTTGCAGCCAAGTGCGGCAGCTAGGTAGCCGGCTAGCTGTCAGGCAGACCGAGGTCGTCAGAGCATTGTCGCTAATATGGGATGTCTTGATAAAACAAGCAGATATTTGAAGTTACACACCTACATTCTCGCCTGAAAATATCTTAAAAGTTTATTTTGTGACCTAGAAACACTAATAAAAGACATATAAAACGAAGTGGTGCCGCCATTGTTCAACTTGGCAGAGGTGTGCTATGAATTGTGGATATTGAGTTTTTCACCAAGCATTACCGTAACTTTTGAATGATTTGCACAACCTTAAAATTCCAATGGCTCCTGAAAGCAGCGACGCTGTGCGCACCGTTGAAATTGTCATCATTACGGTAATCCAAATAAGGTAGACAGGCTGTACCACTCCCGGCATACCACTAGAGAGCGCCAACACACCACAAATGAAGTCTGTTTATTTGGCGCCAAAAGATGAGTTGGCCTAAATTTGCACTAAATATTAATATTTAAAAAACTATAAAAGTCATGAACACCAAAAGTCATGACATTATAGTCCAGCTCCAGCCGCACAAAATGATCTAACATATGTAACCCTAATGTCAAAACTGTTCGGCAGAGGAGCGCGGGAAAATTTTCACTAAAATATTAATATTTCAAAAACTATAAAATTCATAAACACCAAAAGTCATAGCACACCATTCCAGATCCGGCGGCACAAAATGAGGTAACATATATGAAGCTTGTCTGAAAACTGCGGGGTGAGTTTCGCTGCAAAATTTCAGGCGGAAACTGGAGAATAATAATAATAATAATAATAATAATAATAATAATAAATCCGAGAATAGTAATATGTGTGCCTCCTGGCATAGGCACACATAACTAGAAAGCGAAAATTTCAGAAGAAATTTATGTGTGCCTATGCCGCTGCTAATCTGTGTAGTTTCCATTCATACGGCTACAGACAGCAAAACTCAGAAGAGCAGCCATTCTCCACCATGAATTATGGTAAAAACAAACACCGCTCGCGCCTCACAGATGACAGCTTACAGTTTGGGTAAAGATGAGGTCACTTTGTACAGCCCCGATTTGCAGACGCTGTGCACACAGGTTCATAAGCAGAAGTCCCTCTGTACCACGGCAGACCCCGACAATGTTGCACGAACACACTTTGAACCAGTACGTTATGGACCACTTTCACACATGGTTGGTGTACCCTCCCAGCCAGCTGTAGCTTTTCAACTCACAGCCCGACACACACCCAAAAAACAGCCGAGAGAGCACAGACTATGCCCGAGAGGTGTGATTGCAGATGCCCCTCAGGTGGTCACCTCCCCTGCAGCGGCACTGCAGACCACGCCCCGCCACACATATCAAACACGTAAAATAAATATTTATGCACTTTTGCATTCACTTTTTGTTTTTGTTATTTTTACACAGTGTTCTGAATGATGAACAATGGTCTACAGCCAATCTTGTGTATATTATACAAACTTTGGTTGTAAGATTCAGATAACTATTTAATAAAAGCTAAATATTTATACAGGGAGTGCAGAATTATTAGGCAAATGAGTATTTTGTCCACATCATCCCCTTCATGCATGTTGTCTTACTCCAAGCTGTATAGGCTCGAAAGCCTACTACCAATTAAGCATATTAGGTGATGTGCATCTCTGTAATGAGAAGGGGTATGGTCTAATGACATCAACACCCTATATCAGGTGTGCATAATTATTAGGCAACTTCCTTTCCTTTGGCAAAATGGGTCAAAAGAAGGACTTGACAGGCTCAGAAAAGTCAAAAATAGTGAGATATCTTGCAGAGGCATGCAGCAGTCTTAAAATTGCAAAGCTTCTGAAGCGTGATCATCGAACAATCAAGCGTTTCATTCAAAATAGTCAACAGGGTCGCAAGAAGCGTGTGGAAAAACCAAGGCGCAAATAACTGCCCATGAACTGAGAAAAGTCAAGCGTGCAGCTGCCAAGATGCCACTTGCCACCAGTTTGGCCATATTTCAGAGCTGCAACATCACTGGAGTGCCCAAAAGCACAAGGTGTGCAATACTCAGAGACATGGCCAAGGTAAGAAAGGCTGAAAGACGACCACCACTGAACAAGACACACAAGCTGAAACGTCAAGACTGGGCCAAGAAATATCTCAAGACTGATTTTTCTAAGGTTTTATGGACTGATGAAATGAGAGTGAGTCTTGATGGGCCAGATGGATGGGCCCGTGGCTGGATTGGTAAAGGGCAGAGAGCTCCAGTCCACTCAGACGCCAGCAAGGTGGAGGTGGAGTACTGGTTTGGGCTGGTATCATCAAAGGTGAGCTTGTGGGGCCTTTTCGGGTTGAGGATGGCGTCAAGCTCAACTCCCAGTCCTACTGCAAGTTTCTGGAAGACACCTTCTTCAAGCAGTGGTACAGGAAGAAGTCTGCATCCTTCAAGAAAAACATGATTTTCATGCAGGACAATGCTCCATCACACGCGTCCAAGTACTCCACAGCGTGGCTGGCAAGAAAGGGTATAAAAGAAGAAAAACTAATGACATGGCCTCCTTGTTCACCTGATCTGAACCCCATTGAGAACCTGTGGTCCATCATCAAATGTGAGATTTACAAGGAGGGAAAACAGTACACCTCTCTGAACAGTGTCTGGGAGGCTGTGGTTGCTGCTGCACGCAATGTTGATGGTGAACAGATCAAACACTGACAGAATCCATGGATGGCAGGCTTTGAGTGTCCTTGCAAAGAAAGGTGGCTATATTGGTCGCTGATTTGTTTTTGTTTTGTTTTTGAATGTCAGAAATGTATATTGTGAATGTGGAGATGTTATATTGGTTTCACTGGTAAAATAAATCATTGAAATGGGTATATATTTGTTTTTGTTAAGTTGCCTAATAATTATGCACAGTAATAGTCACCTGCACACACAGATATCCCCTAAAATAGCTAAAACTAAAAACAAACTAAAAACTACTTCCAAAAACATTCAGCTTTGATATTAATGAGTTTTTTGGGTTCATTGAGAACATGGTTGTTGTTCAATAATAAAATTATTCCTCAAAAATACAACTTGCCTAATAATTCTGCACTCCCTGTATGAGAGTAAGAAAGAAAAGTATATCTTTGTGTCCACCTTTCTCTGTTAATGCCCTACCTGGCCCCCTGGCAAAAGCTTTGCTAGATCCGCCCCTGCACAGTTACCAGCTGTCAGCTAAATAAAAAAAGGAGCTTGGTGTTTATTTCTCTCAGAAACAGTTCATAACTTCCCTTCAACTCATTCATGTCACCTAAAAAAAAAGGTAAACCTGTTTCTCCATCACCAGTTCAGCTCTGATGATTCAGTAAGGTCATCTCCTGGTTTCGACCAGCCGCTTCTACAGCTGTGGCTCCAGCAAACATCAGCTGATACTAGAAATTAAAATCAAATGAATTCTAACAACAGCTGATCAAGCTTAAACGTGCTGCTGTTGTTTAGCGCGATAAACAAACAAGAGAGAAAAGCCGATCATTGATCAGTTTCATGACTGAAGTTTGAACAGGCGAGAGAATGACAGGGGAGGCTGTCATAAAGTTCAACATCAGTAACTTAGCGCGCACACAGCTGTATAGAAACTCCATCGTGCTAGCTACCACGCAGTACGAGTTATTATAACTGATTGTAAAAAGTCAGCACAACGAAAATAAACTACACCTAAACTCGGTTTATATCTGACCCAAATAGAGTGCAGGTCATAACTTCTTACCTGAAATTCAGTTCACCTCACGCTCCGACCGGCAGCCGCCTGCTTCTCCTGCCTTCGGTTTCCCTGATCCACGATCTACCACCGGTCGATCGGCGGTCGCCTCGCCGCCTCGTTCCCCGCATGTTCTTTCTGACACACACCGGTGGATAGCTGCCCTCAGTTGTAGCTCCGCGTCAGCGACTACCAAACAACTCAGTTATTTTTTCCACATCGACCAGCATCTGGACAATCCACCGCCTTTCACTGTTTGTACCGTTACTAAAAAAAACCCCTCATCGGCTCATAAAAACGAAAAATAAGTCCAGCTATGACCCTGAGTCAAAAAGACAGCCAGCTCGGGTTAGCTAGCTACCTGTCTAGCTCTTTGCAGGCACCGAAAACATCAGAGCTAATATGGGATGTCTTGGTAACACGAGCAGATATTTGAAGTTTACATCTGGCCAATCCACCACCTTTCACTGTTTATACCGTTACTAAAATGAATAAATAAATAAATCATCGGTCCATATAAACGAAAAATAAGTCCAGCTAAAACACATACTGTCGGCGAGCGACCGGGTGCTGACACGAGTTTCACCCGCCTCAATATAAGCCAAGCCTGGGTGCTTTTTCACGAAGGGTCGCTAGCGGTGCTAGCTAACTATGCTAGCGGCGCTAGCTAGCTAGCCGGCTATCAGCAACACATAAGAGAACTGCTGCTAAATAAACTACACCTAAACTCGGTTTATATCTGACCCAAATAGAGTGCAGGTCATAACTTCTTACCTGAAATTCAGTTCACCTCACGCTCCTGCCTTCGCTTTCCCTGATCCACGATTGACCTCCGCGTTAGCAAACACCGGTCGATCGGCGGTCGCGGCATGTCCTTTCTGTCATACACCGGTGGATAGCTGCCCACTGTTGTAGCTCCGCGTTATAGCACCACCAAACAACTCAGTTATTTTTTCCACATCCAGCTGTAACTCCGATTCTGTGCGAGCATTTGCGAGAGACCGGGGAGGTGAAACGACAGAGAGAGTCCCCTCGCTATCCATTTGCAGCCAAGTGCGGCAGCTAGCTAGGTAGCCGGCTAGCTGTCAGGCAGGACCAACGTCGTCAGAGCACTGTCGCTAAATATGGGATGTCTTGATAAAACAAGCAGATATTTGAAGTTTACACACCTACATTCTCGCCTGAAAATATCTTAAAAGTTTATTTTGTGACCTAGAAACACGAATAAAAGACATATAAAACGAAGTGGTGGCCGCCATTGTTCACTCTGTAGAGGCGTGCTATGAATTGTGGGATATGGAGTTTTCAACACAAGGATAAATCTTTTCGGCTGTACTACTCCCGGTATACCACTAGAGAGAGCCAAGACACCACAAATGAAGTCTGTTTATTTGGCGCCAAAAGATGAATTGGCCTAAATTTGTACTAAAATATTAATATTTAAAAAACTATAAAAGTCATAAACACCAAAAGTCACAACATAATAGTCCAGCTCCAGCCGCACAAAATGATCTAACATATGTAATCCTAATGTCAAAACTGTTTGGCAGAGGAGCGCGGGAAAATTTTCACTAAAATATTAATATTTTAAAAACTATAAAATTCATAAACACCAAAAGTCATAGCACACCATTCCAGATCCGGCCGCACAAAATGAGGTAACATATATGAAGCTTGTCTCAAAACTGCGGGGCGTGATACGTGCCGAAATTTAGGCGGAAGATGGAGAATAATAATAACTAGAAAGCGAAAATTTCTGAAGAAATTTTATGTGTGCCTATGCCGCTGCTAATCTGTGTAGTTTGCCATTCTTACGGCTGCTTAGGGCAAAACTCAGAAGAGCAGCCATTCTCCACCATGAACTATGGTAAAAACAAACACCGCTCACACTTCACAGATGACAGCTTACAGTTTTGTGTAAAGATGAAGTTGCTTTGTAGAGCCCCAATTTGCAGACGCTGTGCACAGAGGTTCATGAGCAGAAGTCCCCATTGTACCACGGCAGACCCGACAATGTTTGCACGAACACGCTTTGAAGCATTACGTTATGGACCACTTTTCACACATGGTTGGTGTACCCACACAACCGGCTGTAGCTTTTCAACTTACAGCCCGACACACACCCTAAAAACAGCCGAGAGAGCACAGACAACGCCCGAGAGGCGTGATTGCAGATGCCGCTCAGGTGGGTCCACCTCCCCTGCAGCGGCACTGCAGACCACGCCCCGCCACACACATCAAACACGTAAAATAAATATTTATGCACTTTTGCATTCACTTTTTGTCTTTTGTTATTTTTACACAGTGTTCTGAATGATGAACAATGGTCTACAGCCAATCTTGTGTATTATTATACAAACTTTGGTTGTAAGATTCAGATAACTATTTAATAAAAGCTAAATATTTTATATGAGAGTAAGAAAGAAAAGTATATCTTTGTGTCCACCTTTCTCTGTTAATGCCCTACCTGGCCCCCTGGCAAAAGCTTTGCTAGATCCGCCCCTGCACAGTTACCAGCTGTCAGCTACACAAAAAAAGGAGCTTGGTGTATATTTGTCTGTCAGAAACAGTTCATAACTTCCCTTCAACTCATTCATGTCACCTAAGGGTAAACCTGTTTCTCCATCACCAGTTCAGCTCTGATGATTCAGTAAGGACATCTCCTGATTTCATCTTCATGCTCCAGCAAACATCAGCTGATACTAGAAATTAAAATCAAAAGAATTCTAACAACAGCTGATCAAGCTTAAACGTGCTGCTGTTGTTTAGCGCGATAAACAAACAAGAGAGAAAAGCCGATCATTGATCAGTTTCATGACTGAAGTTTCAACAGGCGAGAGAATGACAGGGGAGGCTGTCATAAAGTTCAACATCGGTAACATCGGTAACTTAGCGCGCACACAGCTGTATACAAACTCCGTAGTGCTAGCTAGCACGCAGTACGATTGTAAAAAGTCAGCACAATGAAAACAAACTACACCTAAACTCGGTTTATATCTGACCCAAATAGAGTGCAGGTCATAACTTCTTACCTGAAATTCAGTTCACCTCACGCTCCTGCCTTCGCTTTCCCTGATCCACGATTGACCTCCGCGTTAGCAAACACCGGTCGATCGGCGGTAGCCTCACCGCCTTTTATGTCTCGTTCGCGGCATGTCCTTTCTGTCACACACCGGTGGATAGCTGCCCTCTGTTGTAGCTCCACCACCAAACAACTCAGTTATTTTTTCCACATCGACCAGCATCATCGGCCCATATAAACGAAAAATAAGTGCAGCTAAGACACAGACCCTTGCCGAGCGATCGGGCGATTAAACAAATTTTAGCCACCTCACTATCAGCCAAGCCTGGGTGGTTTTTCACGAAGGGTCGCTAGCCGCGCTAGCTAGCTAAGCCAGCGGCGCTAGCTAGCTAGCCAGCCGGCTATCAGCAACACGTAAGAGAACTGTTGCTAAATAAACTACACCTAAACTCGGTTTATATCTGACCCAAATAGAGTGCAGGTCATAACTTCTTACCTGAAATTCAGTTCACCTCACGCTCCTGCCTTCGCTTTCCCTGATCCACGATTGACCTCCGCGTTAGCAAACACCGGACGATCGGCGGTAGCCTCACCGCCTTTTATGTCTCGTTCGCGGCATGTCCTTTCTGTCACACACCGGTGGATAGCTGCCCTCTGTTGTAGCTCCACCACCAAACAACTCAGTTATTTTTTCCACATCGACCAGCATCATCGGCCCATATAAACGAAAAATAAGTGCAGCTAAGACACAGACCCTTGCCGAGCGATCGGGCGATTAAACAAATTTTAGCCACCTCACTATCAGCCAAGCCTGGGTGGTTTTTCACGAAGGGTCGCTAGCCGCGCTAGCTAGCTAAGCTAGCGGCGCTAGCTAGCTAGCCAGCCGGCTATCAGCAACACGTAAGAGAACTGTTGCTAAATAAACTACACCTAAACTCGGTTTATATCTGACCCAAATAGAGTGCAGGTCATAACTTCTTACCTGAAATTCAGTTCACCTCACGCTCCTGCCTTCGCTTTCCCTGATCCACGATTGACCTCCGCGTTAGCAAACACCGGACGATCGGCGGTAGCCTCACCGCCTTGTATGTCTCGTTCGCGGCATGTCCTTTCTGTCACACACCGGTGGATAGCTGCCCTCTGTTGTAGCTCCACCACCAAACAACTCAGTTATTTTTTCCACATCGACCAGCATCATCGGCCCATATAAACGAAAAATAAGTCCAGCTAAGACACAGACCCTTGCCGAGCGATCAGGCGATTAAACAAATTTTAGCCACCTCACTATCAGCCAAGCCTGGGTGGTTTTTCACGAAGGGGCGCTAGCTAGCTAAGCTAGCGGCGCTAGCTAGCTAGCCGGCTATCAGCAACACTTAAGAGAATTGTCGCTAATATGGGATGTCTTGATAAAACGAGCAGATATTTGAAGTTTACACACCTACATTCTCGCCTGAAAATATCTTAAAAGTGTATTTTGTGACCTAGAAACACGAATAAAAGACATATAAAACGAAGTGGTGTCCGCCATTGTTTAACTCGGCAGAGGGGTGCTATGAATTATGGGATATGGAGTTTTGTAACAAGCATACAGATTTTCAGCCGTACTACTCCCGGTATACCACTAGAGAGAGCCAACCCACCACAAATAAAGTCTGTTTCTATGGAAATTGGCTTAAATTTGCACTAAAATCTAAATATTTCAAAAACTATAAAAGTCATAAACACCAAAAGTGTATACCATACTAGTCCAGCTCCAGCCGCACAAAATGATCTAACATATGTAACCCTATTTTCAAAACTGTTTGGCAGAGAAGCGCGGGAAAATTTTCACTAAAATATTAATATTTAAAAAACTATAATAGTTATAAACACCAAAAGGCATAGCACACCATTCCTGATCCAGCCGCACAAAATGAGGTAACATATATGAAGCTTGTCTCAAAACTGCGGGGCGAGTTTCGCTGCAAAATTTCAGGCGGAAACTGAAGAATAATAATAATAATAATAAATCCGACGAATAGTAATATGTGTGCCTCTTGTCATAGGCACACATAATAATAAGAATAATAAATCCGACGAATAGTAATATGTGTGCCTCTTTCCATAGGCACACATAATAATAATAAATCCGACGAATAGTAATATGTGTGCCTCTTTCCATAGGCACACATAATAATAAATCCGAGAAATAGTAATATGTGTGCCTCTTGTCATAGGCACACATAATAATAAATCCGACGAATAGTAATATGTGTGCCTCTTGGCATAGGCACACATAATAATAAATCCGACGAATAGTAATATGTGTGCCTCTTGGCATAGGCACACATAATAATAATAATAATAAATCCGAGGAATAGTAATATGTGTGCCTCTTGTCATAGGCACACATAATAAATCCGACGAATAGTAATATGTGTGCCTCTTGTCATAGGCACACATAATAACAAACATCTAGAATTACATTTTACAGTGCAGGAGGAGGAGGCCTTGCTGTGTCTCTTGGCTGACCTGGGAATGCTTCAGTGTTCCCTTGAATTGTAGGATTGCTGGGGAGAGGGAGATCTGGGCTTCTCTGTTTAGGCTGCTGACACCCGTGACCCGGCCCCAGATAAGAAGAAGAAAATGGATGTAAAAAATGCTAATCACAATTCAAACAGCAAGCAGCTGTGCACACTTGCTTGTAAAAATAAAAAAGGCCATTTTTGAGTGTCACAGCTTTCCACAAATCATATTCAAACATTCCTGACAGTTTTACTCTGTTTAGACTTTGAGATATAACAGCTGTGCTCTCACCATATTGTTTAGGATCAGCTCCACTTTGAGCTAACCTGATAGCTCTGGTTCACATTTTATTTCTTATAAAGTGTGTCCAGCATGCACACTGAGACACCTACAAAAAAGTTGATTGAATATTATTATTGAAAAAAGAAGACAGTGTATTGTCCCGTTTTGTAATTTATATAGGTTTTATTGAACAAATGTAAAAGATTATTTGCAGGCCGAAGACTCACAAAACATTTTGAAATATACTGAAACGGGTATCAGAGTAAATACTGTCTTTATTGTGTAACTACACAAAGTACTACCCCAGTTACAAAAAAGTTGCGACACTGTATTGCATGTGAATAAAAATTGAATGCAACCATTTGCAAATCTCATACACCCACATTTTATTCAGAGTAGAACTCAGAAAACATGTCAGATGTTTAAACTCAGACATTTTACTGTTTCACTTAAAATAATAGCTTATTTTGAATTTGACTGACACAACATTTGTGCAACACAACAAAAAATAGATTGGTGCAAAAGTGTTGGAAAAGTATGAAATACCAGGAGCAACATTTTGCGACTAATTAGGTTCATTCTTTCACGCATAGTGGTCACTACAGTGGACAGCTATTCAAAGGCTGTTTTCTTGTATTTGTGTCAGTGTTGATGGTATACTTGCACATAAAGCACTACATTGGACACTGATGTGTCACTCCATACCCTGCCACCCACTGGTCAGCCAGTGTAAGTGGACAAAAAATTTCTTCAAACCAAGATAGCTGACAAACAGACAGAAATGCAGAGCACCTGGGGATTATTTGGCCAGTTCTTCTAAAGTAGAAGACCCTTACAAGTTGAAAAAAAATTAGCAACATCTATTAACAACTAAGGACTCATATAATTGTTAAACATTTACTGATTTTATATTGGTGGGAAATTAGGATTAAGAATCAGTCCATTAAAAAGGACATCATGCATCATTGACTATATTTCAACTAAAATTCATACTATTACTCTGACTTTATTGTTCTTGAAAATACATCAACAGCAGTAACACCTTGAGCATTAAAATAATCTATAAATGTTATTAGACTGTAATCTTTAATTTTTGTATTGACCTCCATTTTTTTGTAACAAAAACAATATTTTGTGTAGATTAGATCCATTTTGAGTAACAATTACTGTCTTAATACTTTTCATAGGGCTCAAGTGCAATAGGCGACAGAAAAACCTACAGGATAGTACAAATACCTGAGTGAAGCGAGGATGATTCTGGTGGTAGTGAAGATAAATGGCTGCCAGAAAAGGAAGGATTATTGTATTCTAGCAGTACTGACAATGAAGCTGTAGTTCATGATGAAGTTCATGATGTACCACCTGACAGAGCTCAAGGACAGAAAAAAATATCCTGAGGATCAAAGACAACCACTTTCAGGCGGACTCACCTCCCGTTTTAGGAGAGTGGAAAGTAAATGTTGAGGGAACAGAACCAATAGATTTCTTTATGCATCTATTTCCTAAAGATGAAATAATGCACAATACCAACCTGTATGCACTACAAAAAGGAAAAGGAAATCTGGCCTTGACAATACACGAAAGGAAGACATTTCTTGGAATTAATATGCTCATGTCATACCTCAGATACCCAAGATCGAGAATGTACTGGTCATTAGAGGAAAGGCTTCGCCTTGATTTGATAGCAAATGCCATTTCAGTGAACAGATTTGAGGAGATTTTGAGGTACATTCATTTTGTTGATAACTACTCACAGGAACCAAGAACCACTGATGAGCTCTACAAAATTTTTATGTGTAATATCTTTACATATGTTGGTTAATAGACTCCGGTAAACGGGGCTTACAAAGTGGTTATATATATAAAAATATATATGTGTATATATACACATATATACATATATATGTATATATATATATATATATATAACAAGAAGGCATCGGTGGGCAAGAGACGAAAACAGGGCGTTGTTGGAATGCTACTACGCAAGTAACCCTGGCGGAAGGGGTTACATGAATAGGATGAGGGACCTATGGATTCTTCGATACCCAACATCCACAATGACGGCGAAACAACTAGTAGCTCAGTGTTCCAACATTCGAAAGAAGGGACTGCTATCACAGCTAGAGATTGACGAGGTACAACATAAATGCTACGGCAAGGAGGAGTCAGGACGCCAGGTCAGGGGGGAGATATCATCACCCCCACCCGAGATTGGGTACATAGCCCCAAGTGCGATAGGAGAAGGATCGTTGAGTGCGAGAGGAACTGACCTGAAAGATAGGATCATGGCAGAGGTTGAAACCTGGATCCCCCGTAGCCGGTTACCAAGATTACGTGAAGTACCCTCAGAAGGTCTGCTAGATGATGTTAATGCAGCACTACGGATGATACCTACAACCACGATTACCGACACTAACAAGCTGATCTACACTACGGCAGCAGTGATCAGTGAGATGCTTGGCTACAAGTTGAACAGCCACAAGGGGCAGTACCCTCCATGGAGAAGGAGGCTAGAGGGCAAGATCAAAGTAGCACGAAGGGAGGTTAGCCAACTAACGGAGTTGCAGAAAGGCGCGACAAAGAAGGTGCATAAGAAATACAGCAAGCTGTCCATACCTGAGGCCTTGGAAACTGCCAAGCAAAGACTCACAGCCTTGGCCAGCCGCTTGAGGAGGTACACCAGAGAGATAGAAGGCAGGAGAATAAACCAGCTGTTCTCCACAGAACCAGCAAAGGTGTACTCTCAGTGGCAAGGGAACAATAAGAGAACAGCACCACCAAGGCTGGAGACGGAGAAATACTGGAAGAGCATATGGGAGAAGGACGCAACCCATAACGGCAATGCTCAGTGGCTAGTGGATCTGAGGGCAGACCATAGCGACCTCCCTGAACAGGGTCCAGTAACCATCACAGTGGCAGATATCCAAGAAAGGGTCTCCAGTATGAAGAGTTGGACAGCACCAGGCCTCGACATGGTTCACGCCTACTGGCTGAAGAAGCTGACTGCACTCCACGAGCGTCTGGCAGCACAAGTGAACCAGCTGCTAGTTAACGAGAGACACCCGGAATGGCTAACCGAAGGTCGGACGGTCCTGATCCCCAAGGACCCCAAGAAGGGACCGGTCCCATCCAACTACCAACCAATAACCTGCCTCAGTACTACATGGAAGCTCCTGTCAGGCATCATATCGGCTAAGATGAACAGGCACATGGGTCAATACATGAGCGGGACACAGAAAGGGATTGGCAAGAATACCAGAGGCGCAAAACACCAGCTACTGGTAGACAGAACAGTCAGCCGAGACTGCAAGACCAGACTGACCAACCTGTGCACAGCCTGGATTGATTACAAGAAGGCCTATGACTCAATGCCCCACAGCTGGATACTGGAATGCCTAGAATTGTACAAGATCAACAGGACCCTAAGAGCCTTCATCAGGAACTCAATGGGGATGTGGCGTACAACACTAGAGGCCAACTCCAAGCCCATAGCACAAGTCACCATCAAGTGCGGGATCTACCAAGGAGATGCTCTGTCCCCACTGCTGTTCTGCATAGGCCTGAACCCCCTCAGTGAGATCATTAACAAGACTGGCTACGGATACCAACTACGGAACGGAGCAGTTGTCAGCCACCTCCTGTACATGGATGACATCAAGCTGTATGCCAAGAGTGAACGAGACATCGATTCACTGATACACACTACCAGGCTATACAGCAATGACATTGGAATGTCGTTCGGACTGGAGAAATGTAGTCGGATGGTAACAAAGAGAGGGAAGGTAGTCAGAACTGAGGGAATTGAACTACCAGAAGGCAACATTGCAGACATAGAGGACAGTTACAAGTACCTGGGGATCCCGCAAGCGAATGGGAACCATGAAGAGGCCGCTAGGAAAGCTGCAACCACCAAGTACCTGCAGAGGGTCAGGCAAGTCCTGAGGAGTCAGCTGAACGGTAAGAACAAGATCCGGGCCATCAACACCTACGCCCTGCCCGTGATCAGGTACCCTGCTGGGGTAATAGGCTGGCCAAAGGAGGAGATAGAAGCCACTGACATAAAGACAAGAAAGCTCCTTACCATGCATGGAGGGTTTCACCCCAAGTCCAGCACCCTGAGGCTGTACGCTAAGCGGAAGGAAGGGGGCCGGGGACTGGTGAGTGTCAGCACCACAGTCCAGGATGAGACAAGAAACATCCACGAATACATCACGAAGATGGCCCCAACTGACAGCGTGCTCAGTGAATACCTCAGGCAGCAGAAACCCAAGAAAGAGGAGGAAGGCGAGGAACCATCATGGAAGGACAGGCCCCTGCACGGTATGTACCACCGGCAGATAGAGGAGGTGGCTGATATCCAGAAATCCTACCAGTGGCTGGACAAAGCTGGACTGAAAGACAGCACAGAGGCATTAATCATGGCAGCACAAGAACAAGCTCTGAGTACAAGATCCATAGAGGCTGGGGTCTATCACACCAGGCAAGACCCCAGGTGCAGGCTGTGTAAAGATGCCCCAGAGACAATCCAGCACATAACAGCAGGGTGCAAGATGCTAGCAGGCAAGGCATACATGGAGCGCCATAACCAAGTGGCCGGCATAGTGTACAGAAACATCTGTGCCGAGTATAACCTGGAAGTCCCAAGGTCAAAATGGGAGATGCCCCCAAGGGTGATGGAGAATGACCGAGCTAAGATCCTGTGGGACTTCCAGATGCAGACGGACAAAATGGTGGTGGCTAACCAACCGGACATAGTGGTGGTAGACAAACAGAAGAAGACGGCCGTAGTGATCGATGTAGCAGTTCCGAATGACAGCAATATCAGGAAGAAGGAACACGAGAAGCTGGAGAAATACCAAGGGCTCAGAGAAGAGCTCGAGAGGATGTGGAGGGTGAAGGTAACGGTGGTCCCCGTGGTAATCGGAGCACTAGGTGCGGTGACTCCCAAGCTAGGCGAGTGGCTCCAGCAGATCCCGGGAACAACATCGGAGATCTCTGTCCAGAAGAGCGCAGTCCTGGGAACAGCTAAGATACTGCGCAGGACCCTCAAGCTCCCAGGCCTCTGGTAGAGGACCCGAGCTTGAAGGATAAACCGCCCGCAGGGGCGTGCTGGGTGTTTTTTTTTATATATATATATATATATATATATATATATATATATATATATCATTTAAAAATTGCCAGTTATCTTTATAACTCGGTGTTATTGTACCTACATTATAACCAATTCGGTCCTTTTTGTCTGCTTAAAATATGATTACAGAACTATTGTCAACGATATTTTGTTTAACTGCATAAATAAAGGATATATGATAGGCACTGCCAAAAACTGATTGCGGCTTCTACCTTGTTACAGGAATGTTGTTTGTGTCTCAAGATGACTTGATATCATTCACAAGGGATACATTTGACATATGTTTCACATGTTATAGACCAACAAGTTATCTATAGCAGTTTAAATACGAGCAATCAGTTTTTGGCATATACCGGAAACCCAAGGAAAACACGCAATAAGAGGCTTTAATGTAAGCATCCTGTTAACGTTGGTGGCGTCAGTTACACAATGGACCCAGAGCCAGCACAACGGGCAGGAATGCATTTCTTACTTGGAAATTCACTTCACATTGAAAGAAGAAAGGGATGGGTGAAATCTGACCGTGCAAAACACACTGTTTGCCAGCATTTAAGCTGCATCAAAAGACTCCAACCTAAAGAAACATCTGGAAGTAAGTTCTTTTTAAAAAGCTAACGTTAGCCTGTTACTCATTTTATATTAAGATTTAAGAATCTAGTTGGTATTGCTTTCAGAACTGCACACGATTATTTGCAGCTAGAAAGTTGTTAAAGCTATCCATCAAGTCTAACAGTCTACAGTCTATGAATTAACTTCAGCCAACACCAGCTAACAATTTAAGCTCGGTGACGAGTAATAAATCACACAGCAATACTACAATCATGTAGTTGTAAAAAGCATGACATTATATATCAAGTATTCAAGTGTTTTCAGAATAAATTACTCACACTGAGTAACTTAACGGGATACGTTACAAACTACATTTTGGGGCATGTATTCTGTAATCTGTAGTGGAATACATTTTAAAAGTAACCTTCCCAACACTGTTCGTGCAGAGGCTTCAGAACTTGCCTTGGTTTAAAGGATTTCTTCAGCATTAAAGTAACTGAGCTGTCAGCATTTCCACTGCCGCACAGACAACAATAACTGTTGATAATTGAGTCTCTAGCCAGTGTAGGCTGACAAAAAGTCAGAGCTGTCTTGAGCCAAGCATTCCTTTAACTTGTAATGACTTCACAAATTTCTTGACAAAAAAGATTTCAACTATTAGACAAAAAATGTGTTGACAATCATCTCACATATGCAACAATACGTCTTTTATATGGGGCTATTACTGTAGCAAAACTATTTGTGTGTGTGTGTATCTCAGTCTGATTGTGTGTATTTTGATCTGTGTGGAGATTTGTGTATGCATACGGTGTGTGTGTGTATTCTGATCTGTGTGTAATCAAATCTGTGTGTGCATGTTCTGATCTGTGTGTGTGATCATATTTGTAAACGTGTAAGTAAATCTGTACAGTGATTTTTCAATGTCCAGCAAATGTGTGTTCAAAATGTGTGTACAATCAGGTATGTAAATGTGTCTATAAATCTGTAAGCATATATTAATGGTTAAAAAGTCTTCAAGTCTTGCTTGAATCAGTGAAAATGCACACAAGCCATCGGTTATAAGTCACTTTGAAAATCAGGGAGCAGAGCCACATATGCATGTTAGGGCTTGTCTAAACACTGGTGTATAATGAGGAAAGACAGTGGATTACACTAGACGAAAGGGAGAAACAGGTGTGGAGTCACCCGAGGGGGGGAAAACACGTGCAAACAGTTCTCCAGAAGCCATGGCTTTACTAACTGGGTAGTGCAATGATGCAGCAAAGGTTGACAGCCAGCCACTACCTTAGGCTGTTGATAAGGTCATGGGCCGCAGACAGCTGTTTGGAGGCATAGGCAGGAATCCACAATGAGTACCACCTTTCGTCCTCAAATACCAATTTATCGGTAATCACTGATGAATTTGTTCATAATTTTTACAAACAAATTTACAAACAAATGAAGGCCTGTCTTTCCGAAAATTTAGGCAAGTCTTTAAAATGGATATTACAATTAATAAAACTAACGATATATTATTATATATTATATCTATCATTGTATACGGGGGGTTGGGGTATTTGATGCCTGGCTGAATTTGTCATAGGATGTCAGGGACATAATTGTAGATGCACACAAAACAGGTATGCCCTACAAGACCATCAACAAGAAGCTTGGTGACAAGGTAAAAACTGGTAGTATAATTATTTGGAAATAGAAGAAAAATAAAATGACCATCAGTTGCCGTTGGCCTGGAGCGTTTTGCAAGATCTTTCTTCACGGGGTGAGGATGATGATCAGACAGGTTATGTATCAACATACCGATATTACACATGAGGAGTTTGTTTATGATTTGAAGGCAGCTGTGACCTCAGTCATCGACACTACCAGTGGTAACACACTGCACCATAATTAATTAAAATGTTGCAGCACTCGCAAAGGTCCTCCTGCTCAAGAGGGCACATTTGTGCGGTTGCTCTAGCTCAGGAGGTAGCGGATGCCATCTCTTAATCGAAAGGCTGGTGTTTCGATCCTACTTTGGCATACAGACTGGAGCAGGAGCAAGATATCTGTGGAGAAGATACTGAACCCCAAGTTGCTTTCTGGAATGTTCATCAGTGAATGAATGTGTGTGAACGTCAGTTAGAAAGCACTTGGCCATAGAAAAAAATGCTTACATCAATGAGACATGTTGTATGAAAGTGCTTGGAGTAGTTCATTCAGAAAAGACTCATAAGAGAAACTTATAAAAAATGAAAAATAAAATAGAGCTCTCTGGCATTACTTCATTCTGCCATGTTTGGATGAAGAACACCAAAGAACATCGTCCCTACATTCAAGCATTGAGGTGGAAACATTGTGCTTTGGGGCAGCTTTTCTGCTATGGTACAGAAGGAATTCACTGCTTTGGGGTGCAAATGGACGGGGCCATGTACCATAACAACTTGGATGGCAACCTCCATTCATCAACCTGAACACTGAAGATGGGTTGTAGATGGGTCTTCCTACTAGACCATAACCCAAAAACATACCACCAAGTCAAAAAAGAGAGGTAAAGAAGAAGCACAAGGTCAAGTTAAGGTCATGGTGTAGCCTATCCAGTCTCAAAACTTCAATCCTATATAAAGTAATAATCATAATAATACCACCCTTTGGTCATTACTTACATTTTCCAAAATGTAGTAAACCACAAAATACTCAGAATTACAGTTACACTAAACTAAATTGCAGGTTAAAAAATAATTGTTAATGAAATGGTGAAGACTTTCACCTTTTAATTTAAACGTTTGTTAGGCTTGCTTTTCTCATTTTTTAATTAAAACTGGCAGAATGTCATTCACTTGCAGTGTAAATTCTTGGAAGTATCATACAGATGGTGAAGAATCTTTCTTCTTTTTAGTTCCTCATCTTGTACGTTTTATGCCCAGGGCTCTGAGCTCATTGCTTATATTTCTGTCAAGAGATGTATTCTAAGACACTTCTTCAGCTTCGAATCAGAGAGGAGAAACACACAGTTTTACTTGCAGCAAGGGCAGCCACAGAGCACTCGCACGGAAGTGAGGGCTCCGAGCCTCGCGCCCTGCCACTGCCCTGGTCTTTATTTATATACATCAGTGGGTGTGTTTGTTCATTACATTGGAATGTGGATGTGTATGTGTGTGTGTGTGTGCGTGTGTGTGTGGGGTCAGAGTGTGACCCCATAAAGACTTCCCTAAACCTGCTGGTCTGGGAGTCCACCAGTTCATCTAAACAAAAGGCACTTAGCCTAAAACAGACATAGATACGTTTATCCTACCATAAAACAATAAGAGAAGGTACGACCTCTCCCATGCTCCCAGGATGTGGGTGTGAATGCCAGAACACTCTGGAATGCACACAAAGTCTTTGCAGACTATTAAAGATCACACATCCTATCACTACACATTCGATTATACACCTCTAAGCATATATGGTTAAATATTTCTTAATACAGATGACAATAATAAAATCTAAACCCATCATCACCACCCAACAGCCTAAGTCATCAAAAGGTCAACATGCACTATTCTACCATATGCAAACTTATATCATTAAAATATTATATTGACTACTACTGTCCTTTTTTCTTCCAATGAATTATAGTATCATACAAATGCCATTTGTCACAGTGTCATGGGCATCTCAATATTTCAATACATACTCCCTGTTCTTTCGAAGGTGCTTGAGAAGGTTGTGGCAGCACAGTTAATTGATTATTTAGAGACTAATCAACTGCTTCATCCAATGCAGTTTGGTTTTAGACCAAAATTTTCCACAGAAATGGCAAATTGCTATTTTGTTGAAAATATTAAGGGTAGTCTGGATAATGGTAATGTTGTGGGTGCAGTGTTCCTTGACCTAAAAAAGGCTTTTGACACTGTCAATCATGACATACTTCTTTCTAAGTTGATAAAATTTGACTTTTCAAAGCAAGCAGTTGACTGGTTTGAGTCCTATCTCTACAAAAGAGAACAGTGTGTGAGGGTTGATAAAGAAAAGTCATCCATGTTGGAAAACAGAATCGGTATTCCCCAAGGATCTGTTCTTGGCCCATTGCTATTTAGTTTGTTTATAAATGATTTGCCTGCCAGCTGCCCAAAAGCCAACTGCCAACTTTATGCAGATGATGCAGTTATACACGTACCAGCTAAGTCACCTGGTGAAGCAGCAGACACCTTAACGGTACATCTAAATGGTGTCCAAAAATGGCTGGAACAAAATCATCTTGTACTGAATTAAAAAAAAACTGTTTCTATGTGCTTTTCGATTAGGAAACGAAATTCATCTGATGATTTTAAAATCAACCTAGGGAACGAAGAAATAAAGGAGGTCAAAGATTTTAAGTTTTTAGGAATAATCTTAGATTCACATCTTAAATTTGACAAGCACGTAAAGAAGATTTCTAATACGGTCAAGGCTAATCTGAATTGTTTTAAGTTAATTCGGCACTATATATCCACTTCAGCAGCTCAGTTATTTATGCATTCTATGATATTTTCTCATTTTTCATATTGTATGACAGTTTGGACTCAAGCAGCACCATCTACAATTCAGCCTGTGGTATCCTTATATAATCAAACCTTAAAAATAATGGATAAAAAATCGGTTCGGTGGCATCATTGTCACATTTTACAGAAATATAACTTATTTAGTTTTAAGAGTTTTAATCATTGGTGTTATCTTAAATTAGTTTTTAAATGTATAAATAGGATGGCCCCAGAGTGTCTCAATAGATACATCCAGAGACAAGACAGTAATCGTGTTACTAGGAGTAAGGTGAACGGCAACTGCAAGATATTATATCGCAGATCTACATTCGGTCAGTCAGCTTTTTCTATAAAGGCCTGCCATCTGTGGAACACACTTCCAACCGATATCAAACTGATTACAGACATTAGATCCTTTACATTGAAGGTTAAAGTGTGGTTAAAGGGAAACCAAAGTTGTAGTCATTTTATCTGATGATTTTAATTTTATTTTAAATTATTGTCTATTAATTGTAATTGTATTTATGATGTAATTTGGTTTTATGAAAATGTATGTTTTACTGTAATATGTATTTATTTAGACTGTAAGCCCAACAAGGGACAATTGTTGAAAATTAGCAGTAGCTATAAACCTATGTGCGGTACATCAGTCTCATGTCTTGCACTTGAACTATGTTAAACTGCACTGTCCCTTTTAAATAAATAAATTCAAATTCAATATGAATCTGTCAAAAAAATAATGCATTTAAATTTTTGATGTTTGTAAAAGGTATGAATGTGCTTACCTACAGAAAAACAGAAAAAAAAAAGGTTTATCATGGGCTGAGGGAGATAAAGGACTCAAAGGAAGGCTTAAGATAAACGTCAAAAACTGACCTTTTATTAGTTAGTATGGCAAAGTCCAAAAACAAAGCAAAAGCCACAGAAACACATAAAGCAGCTAACCAACACAATGGCAAAGAGAAACTAAGGCATACACACATGGACACAGGAGGTAATCAGGGAGATTGGAAACATGAGGGACAGCTTAAACTCAGAACAATGAAAGAGGAAGTAAAACTAAAGGCAACACACATGAAACACGAGGCTCACAAAATAAAACAGGAAGCAACATAACAGAGAAACATGGAATAGAGACAAAGGCTCAACATTATACAAGCAAACCAGCTAAAACACAAAGAATCAACTATAAGCTACAACTAGAAAACTCTGATTCTAAAATATCAAGAACTAATAATAGTAGAATGCCTTTGAGGAAAAAAACATTATTAGAGTATATAATATAACCGAAAATCAATTTTGACCTGATCAGGTTTGGTTAAATGCTGATTACTATTTTAGTTAAACCAAATTTTAGTTATCAAACGAAAACCAGAAAAAAACATCCACTAAAAACCAAGAAATACGTTACTGAATGAGAAAACACACTTTCCAGGATTTGTCAGCTGATGCATCAGTGGGTCAGAATTTTCAGTGCGCAGTTTCCCATCATATTTGGATAAAACACATCAAAAATAATTCCTCCAGAAGATTCCTCTGCTGCTCTTATCTCTCCCCAATTCCAACTAAAAGTGCCACCAAAAAGCAAAGGTTTCCCAGAAAGAACAGACCGATCAGCAGGCCATCAACGTTTACCTGTAAAAAAAGTAAATTACAATAGAAATCCTCACAATGTTATAGGGATCAATGATTATTTGCTTTCATATTGTTTTCAGCTTACTATTGCAGATTCCAGATCTACAGTGCTATCTGAAATCCAGAGAAGAGACAACAGTTTAAAATTGCAGTACTTATAGCCAACAGAAGAACATGTTTAATGGAACTGAGCTTACACTGTACATCTGAATCTTATTTTGTAATTCACTACAGTTTTAAGTAGTGAATTTCACTACAGTTCAAATGTTTTAGTATAAGTGATATTAATGAAAAGTTTTCATTTAATTTAATTTAATTTTAATGTTTTTTCATTCAAACATGCACTTACATGTAGAAGGCACATTGTGGATCATTTTTTCTTTCTAATATCATAGGGCAGGGGTCGGCAACCCTGGGCACGCGTGCCGGTTAACTGATGGCACGACCACAGCTGGACTGGCCATTGGACATACCGGGCATTTGCCTATGCCCAATGGAGATTTTTCGTTTTTATGGGCCGATGGTTTTTTTTTTTTTTTTTTTTGTAACGGTATAAATAATGAAAGGTGGTGGATTGGCCAGATGCTGGTCGATGTCTAAAAATAACTCAGTTGTTTGGTGGTGGCTATGGCGGAGCTTCCACAGAGGCCAGCAGGTGGATGAAGGAAAGGGGAGACAGGAGGAGGAGAGACCCGAGGCGGCCGCCGGCCCGAGTGTCAGGTGAACTGAACTTCAGATAAGAAGTTATGACCTGCAGTCTATCTGGGTCAGATATAAACCAAGTTTAGGTTTTCTTTGTGCTAACTTTTTACAGTCAGTTACAATAAGCCGTACTGTGTACTAGCTAGCATGATGGAGTTTAGATACAGCTGGGTGGGTCCTATGATGTTACTGATAGTGAACTTTATTTTATTCATAAGGTTAGTTAGTAGAGTTGCCAACCGTCCCGTAATAAACGGAATTGTCTCGTATTTCAGATCGTATTGAGCCAAAAAGGAACACAGTTTGTCCCGTACTTCAGTTAGAATGGAAAAGACACAAAGCTGGAGTTATTCTGCGTCTTTACGCTGTCAGCTGCCTCTTCTTCTCTCTTCTCTCCCCCTCCCTCTCCTGTTGCTACATCAATCATCAAACTGATCAATGATCAGTGGATCAGATTTTCTGTCGCAAGTCCCGTCTCACTTGTTTGTTTGTCGCCCACTTTTTGGCAGAAAGAAGAAACCAGCGGATGTTGTGCTAAACAACAGCAGCACGTTTAAGCTTGATCAGCTGTTGTTAGAATTTATTTAATATTAATTTCAAGTATCAGTTGATGTTTGCTGGAGCCACAGCCGTAAAAGCTGCTGGTCATGATATCGGTTTGGATATGTGGTGAGAGGGAAACATGAAGATGAAACCAGGAGATGTCCTTACTGAATCACCAGAGCTGAACAGGTGATGGAGAAACAGGTTTACCTTTTAGGTGACATGAATGAGTTGAAGGGAAGTTATGAACTTGTCAATGGAGAATTGTACTTAGTAGTCAGTATAAGCTTTTAATGATACAAGTTTGCATGTGATAGAATACTGCATAATAACCTTTTGATGACTTAGACTTGTTCACTATAAGACTTGTTCTGTTCTTTTCTTATCAGTTTCTTCTCACAGTGATAATAAGAGCTGAACAAGTAGTTTCACTCTGTTTACCAGGAAGAGGAGAGCTGGACACTTTTATCTTCCATCCCTAACAAGAAGAGGGGCCGCATCCTTCAGAATCACACACACACACACACACACACACACACACACACACACACACACACACACCTGCATACGCACATACATACGCACTAACATTCCTCTGTCTATGAACAGACGTATTCATTATTGTATTACTTTGTATATAAATAAAGACCAGGGCAGTGGCAGAGCGCGAGTCCCTGAGCCCTCGCTCTCGTGCGAGTGCTCTGTGGCTGCCCTTGCTTGCAAGTAATAAACTGCAGTGTGTGTGTTTCTATAATCAGACTCTCAGCTGAAGAAGTGTCTTTTAGAATAAATCTCTTGACATTTATTTTGGTACTTCGAGCCGGGGCAGAAACATCAGAACTGTTATCTGTGACTGTGTTCCAGGATGTAGCACTGATTCCTGACGCCGTGGGAAGCCAGCACCGAAGTCTGTGCACAGCCCTCTTGGACGAGGAAGAAAGCCCCGGGACGTGAATTCGGGTCCGGGCCGTTGTTTATAGTCTGGTCCACGGCAGTGGGATTCAGTCTGACGATCCGAACCACCAGTGAGACGTCTGAGGGTGGGAAACACTATTTTGGTATATAAAACCGCCGCAAAGGTTTAAAGAAACACGTAAAATAGGTTAGGATTTGCCGAAAGGAACCAAATTAAACTTAGGTTTTAGAGGTAGCCGTAATTACTTCGTAACAAATTGTAAAAGCGCGCACGAGGCTCACGTACTGGTGACAAAGGAGAACGGTTGAGTTTCATCTCATAAAACTGGTACCGCTTCACTGTTAGAAGTAAAGTCGAAGGCTGTATCAGTAAACCACTCTGAAGTCAAGCGTGCCAGTGACAGCCCAGCAAAATCTTTGAAAATGGGGAATAAACAAGCAAAGTTAACACCCGATGAGGAATAGTTAGAAAAATAACAAGCCGGAGCAGGAATAATCCAAAAGAAAGGGAGAGGAATGCATAGTGGAAGAGCAGGGTGTAGAGGCAGGCCGAGACACACCAAGCAGTGGTTTTGGTACTACATGCTGGAACTGTGGAAAAGAGGGACATTTTGCACGTGACTGTAAGACACAGAGAACACCCGACACAGAATGATTAGGTGCAACGACTGTGGCTGCCAGCACCCAGACAGATGAAAGGGAGAGACAGACAAAAAAGTAAAATAAACAAAAGGCTAAATTAAATTAGAGCTTAACTGTAATGTATTCAAACTGATATTAGCAAGGATAACAACCTGTAAACTGGTATTAACAATGAAACATAGTTGGGATGAAGACCATGCTCAGAATGAATAGAATGAATGAAAATACATGATTCACACAAACACATATTAAATGAAATAGAGAGATGCATAAAGTATATTAAGGTTGTGTCATTGTTCAGCCAAGGAAAGTGTGTGAAAAGGAAAATGTCTCCAGCTTGGGAAAGGGTGAAACTGCAGATCACCCGCAGCCCTTGGTGGATACAAAATAAAATATAAATAAAATATTGTAATATACTATTGCTGCTGTATAAAAAAGATAATAGCATTAATAATGAAATAATATTAATATGAAGAGGCACCTTAGCCAGTTATGATGTGAGGTGGATAATTGTTAAAAGTAGTCTGCATCAAGCTTAAGGTTTGCTCAAACTCAGTATAATCACATATGAGATGAAGAAAATAAAGAAAATATCTAAACTAATTAAGTGCATAGAGGCACTTGACCTGCTTAAAAACCTGTCATCCTAGATGAGACATTGCTGAAATATAGAGCACACCCATACTAACAACTGAATTAAATATGTGGTCACTGCTAAGCTGATGAGCAAGTTACACATTTTTTAGAGCAGGAACTGCAACATGCAGCTGCCTGTGAGCTCAGTTTTTTTTTTCCTCACACTTCTGATTTGTTTTTGGCAGCAGCCTTTTTTTGCATCCTGACTCATGTGTGTAAAGCGTTCATGCCATCAGCAACTTGTTTTTTTGTTTCGTTTTTTGTTTTGTTGGTTTGGAAAATAAATAAATTTGTGATCATATTTGTGGATCACAGTGACAGATAATGATTATGATTTACTAATGCAGATGAAGTTTATTCTAAAGTTCAAGGAGAACAAAGAAGAACAGCATTTTCAGTTGTGTCTTGACTGTTGTTCTCTGTGTAGTGTAGTGAGTTTTTGTTTTTTGTTCTGTGACGTGTTGCTTGAGTGAGGAGTACTGTGACTTCTGAAGTGGCTCTCACCATGCGACCTCGATGATGATAAGTTCAGAGCCAGCTGAGAGCTGGGTTGTCTGCTTTGTTTTAGGTGATAAAGCAGAAAAGTTAAAACTTAGTTTCTTGTCTTGAAGAAAAAAAAAGGAGGTTTTGTGTTTCTCAGCCGAGAACAACTACAATTTCATTTTCTGTTTTTGAGAAAGGAGAATTTAAAATAATAATAATAATAATAAAACAAACGAAGAGTGATGTGTTGTTTAAGTGGCGAAGAAAGCTAATACTGCAAAATACCGTCTAGTGCATGATCTGCGAACAACAAATGAAATCACTGAAATTATGTCACCAGTAGTAGCAAATCCCCACACTATACTGAATCAAGTCACTCCAAAAGAACAATGGTTCTCAGTGATAGACTTATCAAACGCTTTTTCCTCAGTGCCTTTACACCCAATTATGGAGACCTGAAGTCACATACTTAGGACACAAAGGCAGAAAGCTACTAAACAAAAGAAAAGAAGCCATACAAAATGCGCCACAGCCACAAACTAAGCATTCACCATTCTTTCTAACTCCCAGTGAGCCTGAGTTATGACCGTGGCTCCCTGTTTTTCTGCTTCCAACAAAGGTGGGGGTGAAGAATGTGCTCTGTTGTCTCCACTATCAGAAAACAGTGTAACTCACTCACAGTAAATGTGTATGATGTGGCCTACAGCAGTATCATGATTCACTCATTTTGATTACAGGTATAATGTAATATATGACAGCACAATAATCTCACTACTGCTACAAGCACATTTGCCTTTCTTAACACATGCGAGAGAAAGGCAATTGTTAAGAAAATGCCCTTTTGGATGAGACAGGCCCACAGGCCCTACATGCAAGCATACTAACACACATACATGCAATGAAGAACAGCTTACACTATAGCACACACTATACATGCGCCTATATCTCTCATTGGTGTTAAAGCAGGAAAAACTTTTGTTATCAAATGCTGAATTTATCCACTGCTGACATTTAACTCTCCTGCTTGCAGGACAATAGGTGAAACGTTTGTGAAAACAGAGAAGAAAAAATAAAGACACAGAGAGAGTCTGGTATGACCAAGCAGTAACCAATTAGTTGGTAATACAATAAATTGTGAGATGTTTTCTGCTTGATTGATGCAGCACAAGTAATTTACTGTATGAAGGAACAGGACAGAGCTGTTTCTGAGAGACAAATAACACCAGGATCCTTTGCAGCTGACAGCTGGTAACTGTGCAGGGGCGGGTCTAGCAAAGTTTTGCCAGGGGGGCAGGTAGGGCATCAACAGGGAAAGGGGGGCACAAAGAAATACTTCTCATTCTTATTCTCATTTAAAATGTCTAGCTCTTAATAAATAATTATCTGAATCTTACAAACAAAGTTTTTATCTGATGTAACATGTAAAGAAATCATACATATACCAACAAGACAGTGTACATCACTGTCACAACAGCGTTTGTTTTCATTCAAAGACTTTACGGCTTTTCCTATAATACCTGGTCTCTAGTTAAAATGCCCGGGCCGATTTTTTGTCCCAGTCCAGCCCTGGGCACGACACGCAGTGAATTAATCTGAGAGGGTGCATTAAAAAATAAATGGCCGGGCCAGTGGTGCACATCGCAAAATAGCTCGCATAGACACATTAGTTGTGCCGCTTCTTAATGACGATATCTTAACTAACAACCTCAACTATCAGATTCAACTTGTAATTGGCTAAAAATGACTTAGCCTACTGGTGAGAAGGACGTTGCTAGCTGGCAGTTTTTTCAAGCGATGTTGAAATTTCCATCTTCAACTCTGTGGGGGTCAAAGTTTGCAGAACTACGAACGCAGCTGGAATCCACAGCTGTGCGTGTTCCTGGAGCTGCATTTTCACCTGCTGGACATCACTACCTGTCAAGTTTAACTGTCTTCAGAACATTGCAGAGGCCTTATTGACAGTACTTGGCTCTACATATCTGTGTGAGCAGATTTTCTCTCACACGAAAAGGGTCCTCAGGTAGCCGTCTGAATGCTGGACACTCGGAGACCTGTGTCTGTGAGTGGGAGACCAGAGATCACATTAAGATGTGTATCTCTGTATTAACAAACGTGCCATATTGGCCTAGATTATTTTTCTTATCATTTTTGTAAGTAAACCATAAATAGCATTTGCTTTTTCTGTTGCACAGTTCATTTGTTGTCATTTTCTTGTTATGGATAAAAAGTGTCTTTTTATTTTTGTTTCAAAATAGCTGATAAATATTCACTGATAGCTGCCAACATCTGCAAACAAATATAATTCTATAAAGTTGTTCTCTATAGTGTGTAACTGTTCATATAGAGCATCATTAAATTTATTGCTAATACAGTCATATGGCACATTGACTTCTCAGGGAATTTTAGATGGAAATCATCATCAGAAAGGTTGCCGACCCCTGTCATAGGGTACAAATATGTTACGGAATAATGTCCCTTGAAATGACTGTTGTAAGGAACTAACATTATATAAATAAAACTGAAAATGGAAGCTTCAGTCGTGGTCTCACAATTAAGGACACAGTTATACCTCCGAATAATGGGTAACAACTAAAATAAATATAAATCAAAATGGATGTGTAAGTCAAGTTTTTACTTTCATTTGTCACCTATTTGTCTATTGTCCCAGTATAATAAGAAGTATTTCCTGATGGTACATGTCAGTGAACCTCTGGATGCACTTTTAATAGTGATCATTGCTTTATTATGCCATTGAAATGAGGAAAAAACAAAGGTTTACCTGTATGCTTAAACTTCGAATCATGAATTTCCAACATGATAATGAAGAGAGCTTCCCAGGCAAGAAAGCCACCCATCACTTTCATTAGCCATCCATCACTGCTGTCAATCCTGCCCAGACCTGTAAATATGGCTGCCACTATGTGACACAAAGAAGCAGGCATTTTAAGCAGCAGGGGTGACCGTGTGTCTGCTGTTGAAAATGTTGGGATTTATTAAACAGTGGAGAACAGCATCAAGTAATACAAAAAGCTTACCGGCTAAAGATTTTATTATCACTGCATTCAAAAAATGTGATGAGTTGAACAGATACCGCCTGTCAAACAAAAGAGAATAAATATGAAATTAGGTATTGAAATACACAACAACATTCCGTACAATTGAAATAATTGTACGGAAGAAAAACCCAATACCACAGTTCATTTGTTAAACAGTAGACAACGCCTATCTTTTATGTCCCAGTTGTGGCTAAAAGAAAGTATCTGATTCAGTTTTATTTATATAGCACTAATTCACAGCAACAGTCATCTCAAGCCACTTTATAGGTAAAGAGGCTGTAATATTAGAAATAACACCACAACAATCACATGACCCGCTGTGAGAGAAAACACCACCCAACAGTGGGAAGGAAACATTCCCTTTTAACGCAAAGAAAGCATCTTCAAAATCAAGCTCAGTGAGAGCCGGCCATCTGCCTTGAACAATTAGGGGTGAGGGGAAAGAGAAGAGACAGACCGGACAAGATGTACAATGTGGTAGAAATAAAAGCCTGAGTTTAATAATTACTAATGATTAAATGCAGTAGTAGTGAAGAAACACAAAGGAAGGGAAAAAGAGAAACACAAAGAACCACAAATACGCCTGCAGTGTGAGAGCAAAACGCAAAATGCTCTATTAGGATAATAAGATGCTATTTGATACTTTGGGCCTGATCATTCAAGATTTTATATGCATATGGGTTAAAAAACTGATTATTGTACTCACTCTTAAAAAAAACATACAAATATGGTGTTTAACCAGATATTTACTTTGGACGGCATTCATTTGGTTAGAGTTAGGGTTTAACTAATGTATTCATCCGGCTACAACCAGGTTTCTATAAGATAATATGTTGATCCTAAAAGGGATTAGAAGAGAGTAATCTAATGTTTGATAGTCCACATTTAATTGATTCACTTTTGCAGTTGAAGATGTTATAATATTCTTTCTTTGTAATTTATTTGTTTTTGGATAGTATGAGAAAAGACACCGTCTCTGTTTGGAGGAAATGATAGGAGGAGAGGAACTGCATAGACCCATATAAGACTGCAACTCTGGATAGTCGTATTTTGGGGTGTTTAATAAATTTCACCAGGTTTCTAGAAATGAGAGCTGCTCCATTGAAAGTGAAATCAATGTCATCTCTCTTTACAAGACTAGGTTTTCGCCAAAAAGTTATATTTGTGAATCCCACATCATGTTTGGACACCACTCAGACAGCCAGCATTTAACAGAGAAAATGTGGCAAGAACATGTCATTGCTGATCTCACTGAGGAAGGGACCAGAGTCAGACTACAGAGTCATTTTAGCAAAATTACAGACTTACTCAATATTAACTTTAGTTACCTCTGACTGATGGAACCGGTTGTTGTTACTGCCAACATGAGTTCCAATCTACTTTTATCCTTAGCCAGCAGTTTAAAATTTCATTTAATATCACCTCCCTCTGGAAGAAAATCAACTTTGGTTGCTGCGGTTTCAATTTTCATGTTTCTTAGAACAGAGTTGCCAATAACCAAAGCTTTTCCTCAGCAGGTGTGATGTCAAGTTGGAAAAATCCATTTGAAACATGAACAGGCTGGCGGTGTATTTGGGGCTTCTACTTATCGCTAGGCTTCACCTAGCCAGTCTTATTGGGAAGACATACGAGGTGACAGTTAACCAGGGCTAAACAGGTCTGCCCCCACCAACTACTGGGGTCTAGCTAGTTATGGGAGTATTTCAAACAGTGTGGAGTCAGGACTCAACATTGTTTGAAATACTCCTATTCCAAGTAGCTTTCAAAGCTACCACCACTGCTAGTGGTGGACAGTACCATTAGCACTAAAAGAGGTTGAGGAATTACTAAACATTTGACAGACTGAACACAAGCGTGCTGATGAGGCAGTAGTGATGCAGTAATTGAACACTAATGATATAATTTGCAGGTCATTCGAGAGAAAATGTGCTCTGATAAAGAATGTGAAAGAAGGTTACAGTATGGAATAAATCACTATGGAAAAGTTTGAAAGAAGTGTGAATAGAAATGATACTTTGCAGAGTGAGCCATGCATTTAGTCATTGAGCAGGTCTACCCCATCCATTTGCGTGATGGTGTTTTAATTTGTTAAATATAATAATTGTATTTGTAGACTATGAATGTGTTTAAAATAATGATTGAACAGAGTTCTCTAGAAACACACACAGATGGATACATACAGGTGATGTTGTGGTCCACAGCGGAGCAAAGCCCCAATAGGCTGGAAGAAGGAAAGGATCATCACCAGGCAGCCCAACACCGGATGTGCTCCCTGGAAACAAAACACATTAACACTGGTGATCATGATGATATAAATATTAGTCTGACAGCTGAAACATGTAACTGAAGAGAATGTAAAACATTAAAATAATAAAATATTAAAATCATGGTTTGATTTTAAAGAGGTGCAACATTTGGCTGTAAATCCAAGAAAAAGTTGCCTGGCAATTTTTAATAATTATTTAATAATTACCATTAATATTAATAAGAGTCACTCAATAATATCATCCAATATATTCTCTCTGCCTCTAGTTTGTACTATATTACAATGTTTAACAGTTACTTTACTTACATTTAGGATTTAAAAACTGTACACTATAAAAAAGACATGTAAATGTCTCACAACATAATTTGGAGAGTAATTGCATTCTTATATTGAGTAACAAAATTAGGTTTTTTTAATGATTACAGCCAAAGTGTCATGTTCCTGGGTCTGTTGACTCAGCGTTTTAAGTTTTAGTTTATTTGGATGTTGTTTATGTTTAAGTTCATTAGATTAGCGAAGTTCATTTGGTTATTAGACTCCTTGGCCGTTTATCAATGCCCAAGTACGCCAGTACGTACTCGCGTGCTCGGTGAGTACGTACTCGCCGAGAACGCACGGGAGTACGTACCCGCCGAGAACGCGAGCACAGACTCGTGATTTGTACAGTCGGAACACCAGCGTACGTGATGATGTCACAGGTCCGGAGTTTTTACTGCCGTCCCCTCCTAATTTAACTGTGAGTAACATGTTATGAAGCTTAACTTTAATCACAGCCAAACCGATTTACTCAGGAACAAATAAAACACTGAAATAAACCAAACATTAACATTTAGAAGTGATCTAAGTGACTTATATATCATTTTTAACCTCAGTAGTGAAACCTCTAATAATAAAAATAGTGTACATGTACATACGTGTACATACCTTAATAAAAACAAGCAGGTGAGATGTTAGAACGCTTTTATTTCTATTCTAGTGGACACTCAATACTATAGACAGCTGCTGGGGTTTCTTTAACCTGAGTAGTGAGAAGTCCGCGAGCGGGGGGGGGACGGACGATGTGCCGGGAGTCCGCTGTTGAGTTTTGGACGAAATGCATTCTGGGATATATAGCTGTCCCAAGTCTACACCGATGCATGCTCGATAAAATGGGCAGATCGAGAACACATCCGGGACTTTTTCGCGTTCTCGGCGTGATGCGTACTTCGAATTGGAACAGTACTTGGTCTCCGACTGATGACGTATCACGAGTACACGAGAACGCAAGTACGCACAAGTACGCATATTGATAAACGCCCCTTGTGTTTTCATCCCCTGTATTTAAGTTTCCCTCACCCTTTGTGTCTTATGTTATCAAGTTTGTATTATCATGTCTGTCTCATGTTTCCTGTTTTATTTTGAAGGAGTCGTGTGTTCATTGTATTTAGTTTCACTTCCCTTGTCCTGTCATTAGGCTCATGTCAGTCAGCTGTTCCTCCATGTGTTCCCACTTCCCCTAATCACCTCCTGTGTATTTAAGTCCTCTGTTTTCAGTGTGTCATTGTTAGGTCGTCTGTTGTCCACGCCATGTTTCCCATGCCATCCTTCCAAGTTTCTTGCCTAGGTTTTTCATATTGTTTGTTTAGATTTCCCAGTTTAGGTTTGTGTTAATTTTGCTTCAGTTTGACTTTTGTTTGTACCTTTTACCAGCCTCATTAAACGGCTCGCTTTTTGTTAACATTCAAGTTCTGTTCCCTGTTCCTTGGAGTCTGCGTTTTGGGTCCTTTTTTCAATTCATACAGTCTGCCCCCGCCAGACTGTGACACAAAGTCTGTGCGAACTTCAATACTCGGGCCAAGTGCATATCATAAAAATTATTATTTACTGGAAAATAATAGTGTGTTACACAGGTAAACCTATTTTTGGCATTTGATTGGCCTGTAATAAAAAACACAACAAATTAGAGTACTAACCCCAGACCAGTTCTTAGCATGCGAGAAAGCGAGAATGAAAGCAATGATTGTGGCAGCTACTGTCAGACACATTACCCCAACATGGACCTGGAGGAACACGAAGAATACAACATGATATTAATTCAACCAAACATATACAAAATCAGCTGCTCCCAATAAGGATTAGTACTGGACCAACTGCCTTACAAGTCTAATACATCTGAGATATAATACTTCCTATTTTCTTAGTGTGTTTGGAAAAAGAATCTACAATAATACTTTTTATTTGTGTGTATTTGCATCTAGAATGTACATTTCATATGACTAACTTTTTATAATTTGGTATGCAAAAGCTTTGATTTCATGCAGAAAGGACATAATAATACATTGTTTTGTCCATGATGTCTCACCACAAACCAGAGATCTTTGTTGCACATTCTCGGTTCTTTGGCCATTTTTTTCAGATATCGGGCAACCATCATTCCCAATGTTCCCGTGGTCATCCACGCAATCAGCATCAGTGCACCTGAAACAGTTTAATGTTGGAATGATTTTCATTTCTCTTTTTTTACGAGTTAAGAGTTAAGAATTTCTTCCCCTGGTCTTCACATACACAACAGAAACATTTGACAGCAGTAGTCAAATTCCTGATTTAAACTGGTGTTGTCAACACAACAGTGAGTAGCTAAACAGCAACCTTTGGCCAAAGTAATAAAGACACTGAGTCCATTGCCCTAATTACAGGTAAACCATTAGCAGGACAACAGCACAGAAATGTGAGTTTTTAAACGCATTTGTACATTTTGTTATAAAGGACTGTTATGAATGCTGGTAAGTCCTTGTTTTACAAAAAATCAAGAGTTGTTGCCCAGAGATCCCCAAAGATAATGTGTCCAACCTGATCTACTGTACTAGCCAATTTCTGTGACTTGTCTCTGTGAAGTGCAACAGGTACAGTTCAATGTAAAGAACTGTACACCTACTCTGTATTATAGATGAAAAAGTTTAATCTTATTAGAAGAATAAATGACATGTCTTGGAAATTTCCCCTTATTCCCAGTAGCATTTATCCTTTGAGAACCCTGACTGCTCACCTTTAAATGTAGCGTTAGCATGTTCGTCAGTCTAAGTGACAAAGGACTTTGCTAACATACGTTTGAATTAAACATAGTTGTTTCACACAGACATCTCATAGCAGGATCTCACCATGAGCTTTGACGATATCAGGATGTGCATCTTGACTGACAACCACAGGAGTAGAAATGTCCATCTTGTTAGTGCTGACAAAGTCACCTGTATGTTTTTGGATTTGTCCTGTAGGAAAGATGTTGCAAAGCTGATACACACCTGTTTATATACGTATGTATGTGTGTGTTTGCGTGTGTGTATGTATAAGCTAAACAGGCAAACATTTAACAGCACGTCTAATAAGCTATGAAAAGGCTAATATTTCTGGGAGAAATTAAAAATGGTCGTTACCATTCATTAACGCATACATGGAAATGACATGAAATTGAACATTATGTGAAAAATTAACACACCAAGAAAAAAAGGAAAAAGAATGGAAAAAGATCAAGAAGCACCTGACCTGTCAAGACAAGATTTAAAGAACAATGTTTTATTATTATCCTTTTTTAGGAAAAACACTTTATGGTCTGAAAGCCTATGAGACATGTTTATTTTTATAAATTTGGAGGGACCCAGGGAGGGGTTGCTGCAAAGTGACTTCATTTAAAAGTTTACACTGTTGGAAAAGGATGTAGAGTCAAAGGCACTGCATAACTGTTTAAAAGTGAAGTGTTATTTATCGGATGTATTAATCATCTGTTTGTTCAGAGCAAAGTCACCACTAATATTTTGATATTTTGCTATATCAAAATATTTAAACATAAAATCACAAATAACCAAAAACTAAAAAAAAACCTAGAGACTAGAAACATGGAACTAAAGCTAGAAAACTAAGACCACTAGGAATTTCCAAGAGCATGGCGGAAACACACAGCAATGTGGGACGACACAACAACAGGCAGAGGGAAACAGAGGGCTTAAATACACAAAGGATAACAAGTGGACGGGGAACAGGAGGGAAACACAGCTTGAGTAGATCTAACAGATTGAGACAGGAAGCAAAAGTGAACACACTAACATAGAATGTGAGATTGTCAAAGTAAAACAGGAAATATGAGAAATTCACAAGGACGCGGATTTGACACTGTGACATGGAGACATGACTGACTGGGGGGACAGATGGAACATAGTCTGGACACAGGAGATGCACGAACACAGAGACGAGGGTGACTAGAGATGAAACATGGAACACAGGTGAGGCATAAAAACAAAACCTAAATCTTAGAAACTACAGAAAATAACTATGAAACACGAAATATAAAGACTACGCCATGAATAACACTAAATCATGGAATATTCAAAAACCAGAAAACACAAACCCTGGGTACCCAGACCCAGTACCGTGACAGAATCAGACAAACGCTAAGATGCTCTTTCGCAAAACCTGCTTAGTAGATCCCCTGCCAAGCATCAGTTGAAAGGGACCTTTTCAAATGGTTTAAAACTTGTTTGGTGTAAGAAACTATCTGGTACATGAAATTACGTTACCATTGCTGCTGGGCCCATAGACAAACAACAGGTAGTAGGATTGGTTGAAATCTGAAGTCCCCTGAATAGAAATGATGTTCGTAGTAGTGAAAGAACAGCTGATGACACCGTTCTGCAATGACGTTGTTACATTATAAACGTTCCCCTGCAGGACAAATTCACAAATTTTAGATATTCTTTATGTGATCAAGTGGAATTCATAAAAAATACACACACTTCACTTTTTTCAGCAGAAACAAAGCATTAAATCTAAACGTTCTAGCCTTATATAAATCAATGATACCAGAAAAACTTTAGTACCAGAGGACGTGCTTGTAGAGTTGTTTGTCCTGTTGAATACATATGTTGCACCCCAACGTGTCCACTACTATTCATGCCACAAACATAAATATCATTTCCCTGAGGAAAGACAAATATAGTCAAGAATTAACATGCTTTTAACACAAGTGTTAAAAAAAAGTGTTTCAAACAGTAGGACTAGGTGTTTGTTTTATATACAGTAGATGAGATAAAAGTGATTCACTGTGATGTAAGTAGCTTTCATACCTCTTGTGAAATATTGCCAAGACCAAAATATTGATGTACTTATATATAAAATCTCTGAAAATGTCCTTTGCAATACTGTTGCCCAGAACCTTTGCATCATATTGATTTTGAGATCAATCAAAGAGCCAGTTACAGTCTAACTCACTTAGTTAAGCACATTATTTACGTGAATCCACAAATAGACTAGATTGGATTAAAAGATATGAACTGTGAGGTAAGTAAAAGAACTACATTATTTATGAGCAGTGTTGGGGAGTAACGGAATACATGTACCGCCGTTACGTATTCAGAATACAAAATATGAGTAACTGTATTCCGTTACAGTTACCGTTTAAAAAGGTGGTATTCAGAATACAGTTACTTTGTTGAAATAAATGGAATACACGGCGGTACTTCCCTGTTTCCTGGGAGCTGGAAGCATGCAAATATAATAATAACCACTGCAGCCAAGAAGAGTGCCTGACGAGCCCATTTGTAAGTAAGCTATTAAGACTCATCTGTACACTGTGTTCGTGTTTTCCTCCGGAAACAATAAGTTCCATTGGAGCAGCCTTTCAACGCCTTTCTCTGTCTCCCGCAAGCAAAGTTGACCCAGACAACAAAGTAAAGCTAGTTTTCGGCTACCAGCCCGACATGAACCCGACGTATTAGCCAGAGGTCCCTTTACTACGTTTCGGAGCCGCGGACCTTCAGTAACAGTAATAAATCACAGCAATAGTACATTCACGTAGTTGTAAACAGCATGATAATATATTAAGTATTCCAAAGTATTCAGAATACGTTACTGTCATTGAGTAACGTAACGGAATACGTTACAGAATACATTTTGGGACATGTATTCAGTATTCTGTAATGGAATACATTTTAAAAGTAACCTTCCCAACACTGTTTATGAGGCAATATTCTAATCAGTGCTGAATTATTTTTATGGTTCCCATTTCAGTCACCTGAAGCTCAAGAAAAATATTCTTTTGTTACTCTGTGATGATTCTGCATTTGCAGGTAAGTGGACAATGATTACATTACAGCAGCGTTTCACCAACAAGTGCTGTTCAAGTAAGAGTACACCAAGAGTTGCATTGTTGTAATTATTTAAAACATTTAACTTTTTTTTTTTTTAACATTACCATGCTTTGATCAGCAGAGAATCCAAAAGCGATGTAGCCTTCATAAGGACCAGTCATCTGATAGCAGGCAGCTGTACCACCAGGTAACATCATGGCTGACATGAAATAACAGCTAGAACTGACTGCTGGGTCACAGTTTGAAGGCTGACTGAAGCACACCTTGGTGACCCCACACTCAGCACTAGAGATGGATGCAGCTGATTTCTGCACACACACAAACACAGACACACAGAGGGAGAGAGAAACAGACTGTGGCATCATTATTATACACCTCTCCTAACAAACTGAGTATATACTCTTGGTATAAGTACATAAACCTGTCTCAGTGTATCCCGGCTGTCAAAAAGGCGAGAGCCAGGGTAAAAGCTGGAAGGATAATCAAACAGTCACAGGGGTAATAGAGAGGTCAAACACACTCTCACACTTATGGTCTGTTTAGAATCACAATCTAAGAAGCATATCATACACAGAGGCAGAGGGAGAACATGCGTTCCTGGGTCAGTGACAGTGCTAACCAGTGAACCACCATCTTAGGCCTAACATCAGTCTGTGAAGTTTTTGCCTATTTGACATACCCAACTGATAAAGTTAGTTATGCAAGACTAAAAGTCCTGTGTGAGACTTCACTTAAAGCCACAAGTCTCTGATAATGTGATTGGTTAGCAAGTTTGAGAGAAAACCAAACAATAACCCTAACACTGGAAGACAAATATTGTTGGAAATTTGAGGGTGGATATCAAACATAACCCATGAGCCACAATTAGTCACAGTAAGATGAGCTGCAAAATATAGAAAATAGTAAACTGCCATCAGCCTGAAAAGCAATGGATACTTTCAAATCAGCCCATTTGACTAATGCACCAGCCAGACCAATTACCCATTTTGTGGTTTGGTAGTGAATTTCATATTGTGTTCAAAACAGACATTGTTACTTACAACAAGTGGTGCAGGGTCTGTACTGCCACTCCCAGTGAGGGCACCTGCAGATCTGGCAACCCTGGCATTAGTGAAGGTCAGGACAGGGCTCGTCACATTAACCCAAAATGTTGTAGAATTCTGCACAAAGGATGCACTGCAGAGACACCAAAACCAGTGTGAACTGGGGTATAACCACCTGAGCGTTATCAAAGTGCTTTGCTAGAATTAAGAAACTTTACCGGAACTGAACAGCTTTGATATCTCCTGATGGTTCTGATCTCCATGTCACCTGAATGTAGCTGCTATTAAAGCCTGATGTGTGGGACACCGCTGAGTTCTGGACACACACACGAGAGAGACTGTGGCATCATTATGTTGTTTGAATATACTGCATGTCATCTGTTTTTGTCATTTCACATGTGTACTTACACTGAGCTCAAAGCTTATTACACAGTCTCAGTATTGTGCCTGAACTGTGTACTTATTGTGTACACAGGGTATAAGTATATTTTATAATGTGAAACACAGTATACTTTATTGTAATATAATTTTAGTTATACATCTTGCAGCTAGTCACAAAAATGTTGTTGTCTGTTTTTCTTCACAATTCTGAAATGCAGCACACCTCTTCACAGTGTTATCTTAGTTACTAACAAAAACTAACATTCATAATGGGGAAAAGGAAAAGATCATGAAAGGAAACTCACAGGTCTTTGGCTGCAGGTGAGGAGTTTAGCAGCCCCTGCTGGTATGGCAAAGGAACCCACAGGAGTCTCGCTCCCTCCTTCTATAGCCTCCAACAGGAAACCAGTGAACGGTGTTGACACCGGACCCTGTAGCTCAACTTGGAATCACAGAAAAACAAAAATTTAGCTCTGTGATCACATCTAGGAAAATCCTACTGACAGTGAATTTGGATATTAGGATACTTAATTTTACATAGATGCACTGAGTGCTTCTTCATTCATCTCTTTTCACTCTCATCTGGCATCTTATGTCCTGTCCCCCTCCTGTAGCAGATGGCTGCCCCATACTGAGCGCGGTTCTGCCAGAAGTTTTCTCTGTATTAGTGTAGGGTCTTTAGCTTATGTTAAGTGCCTTGATGTGACTGCTATTGTGACTCCTATATAAATACAGTGAAGTGAATTTAATTAAGTTTGTTTATCTTACTGTAAATATGATTGTGCAAAAAGTTCTAAGAGAGGTGAACTCTAACCAGTGAGAGAACCCACTGGGTTTTGGTGCTGATCAGCTAAAAAACAATACCTCAGTGTCTGCACTACTGAAGGAACACCTGATAGTAATCATGTTTTCTGTATTATTAGAAGCAAACATGTGAGAGACTAAGCTCTAAAAACTAGTTATACTACAAATTGTATAAAAAATATGTAACTATTTTCCCATCGCCACCACATGGTTCACCTGGCAGAGAACCTCTCCTGGTGTCTCTACTTCCTGTGGAAGCTGAGAAAAGCCCATCTCCCACCATCCATTCTCACGACCTTCTACAGAGGGACTATCGAGAGCATCCTGAGCAGCTGAATCACTGTGTGGTAAGGTAACTGCACAGTATCGGATTGCAATACCTTACAACTGATAGTGAGAGCAGCTGAGAAGATCATTGGAGCCTCTCTTCCCTCCATCACAGACACCTATTGCACCTGCTGCATCCGCAAACGCACCAGCATTGCGGAGGACCCCCCACACCCATCACACACACTCTTCACCCTGCTGCCTTCTGGCAAAAGGTATTCGGGCCCTCACTGCCAGACTGCAAAACCATTTCTTCCCCTAAGCCGTCAGACTCCTGAACACTCAGCAACTGGACTGACACACACACACACACACGCATACCTTCATACACCAAGTTAATTTTTGCACAATGCTCAGGCTTTTGCAATTTTTGCACTCTTGCACCTTATCTACTCCTGTGTTGATTGTCTGTTATATGTCATATGTAGCGCCATGGTCTTGGAGGAACGTTGTCTTATTTCAGTGTGTACTGTACCACTGCACATGGTCAGAATGACAATAAAGCCATTTGACTTAACTTGAGATTTTAAGAAAAGAAGGATTCTTTTCACTTATATTTGTCTCTTGGTGCTTTATAGTGAGAATGTCATTTGCTTTATATTTAGCATACTTTTTCAAAGCTTTATTATCCAGGCTTACATTCACATTACCTCCTATAACCATGGGTTAAAGTTGGATTTGGAATTATACGATCAATGTAGTAGTCTGCATGGGAAATTTGATTATTTAATAACAAGTCATAATAATTGTATTGAGGCCTCAAGTAATTTTTTTCTTTATGTACAGGCTGCTATTCTGCTACCCTTACATTTACTGCTCTTTGTTAACTAAGATCAGCTAAAATCTGCTCAGAATGAATCCAGGTGCAGTATGTCACACCATAACATAAGCAAAGTAACGTTCACTCTGACTTCAGATAATATATGATTTAGTTGTTTGGCTGACTATCATCAAGTCATATAAAAGTGTGTGGAAAGCACAATAATGGCAAAGACAGGATTCACCGAACACAACAACAAAACAAGAACAAAAAGTGGCAAATAAATTCATGTTTAAAGATGAAATATTGGGTTTATTTTCCGGTTTGTCGGTAGTGGCTCATCTGTTTGACCGACACCATTTAATCTGAAACACCAGCTCACTTTTAATCCTGTCTTCTTACCTTTGACATCTTCTCCAAGTCTGTAGCGCTTGTGCTCTGTAGTGACAGTGAAGGGAGACGGTGCTGTCTGTGGGCTCAGCCCAGAGTGGTGGAGTTGCATGTCTTCACAGCTGTCTATAACCAGACCTGAGCGGTAGCCCCGGATCAGTGGAGCAGTGCACAGCAGCAGCAACACAAGAAGATCCATTGCAATTAGATTATTTTTCAGGCGACTCATCACCTCAGTTAGTGAGAAACACAGAGCACCAGTATTACAGTATTAATGATGAGCAGAGTGGAGCAGTGCAGGTGAGTCTGGGAGTGCTGGCAACTGATGGCTAGGGATCCATTTCTACAGTTTGTCAATCTTACGAAGTGCAGATGTTTTGAAATTCGGCTCAGAAATGTGGTTAAATACACCCACGACACGTGACCATGGAGTTTCCAAAGGTGGCTTACCTGCTGTGTTTTGATAGGGGAGGGGCCAGGATTCCCTTTTTGTGAATCACAGTTATTTGGGATTGGCCTTGTAATTACTCAATTAATGTTTTTATGCTACCGCTTTTATTTATTACAAGCGGGCACACGCCCATGTAAAAGAAAACAGTACCCGATCTGTCATTATTATTTTTGCTGTGGAATATGAAGAACAATAAAGGCAGTCCATTCACTTAAACAAAGAGTGTAATTGGCTTATTCAAATGAATACTATCATATAAATGAGATGGTGGAAAAAAAGACTGCTGGGTGAGCTCCATTGACTCATGTCAGTAGAGAGAGAGAAGGAGAGAGAGCGGAGAACTGTCCTGCTAATTTATTAAATTATCTCGCCCATGCTGTCTTGGCAAGAAATAAAACATATTTTATATTATTTATTAAAACATAACAATTTTTAGCTCTCACTCCAGCTTCTTCTTCTTTTTTACATGCAGACTGAAAAAAAGCTCTCATGGTTCAGTGCAACCTCTGAACCATGGCATGTTTGCTCAGATTTAAAAGGTATTAGTCCATGTGGACTGTTGCAATTAGTCAGAAGTGCCGCATGATAACTTAAAAGTTATCTTTTTTTGATAAGGAAAACGTATTAAGCCTTTTATCACATTAAATATTTATTTTGAATTAGCTGAAAATAAAATTCCACACCTGTCTGTCAGTGTCCAAAACAAACCTGCGAACATTAACTCCCAGAAAGCAAACACAAGCAAACACACCCCAAAATTTGTCTTTTTCCAAGGCAGGATTGTAAAAACAAAATTCAGACTCCGCCCAAAAACAGCTGACAACTGTGAGGTATTTTAAATATCAGTCTTTGCCCTTTAGCGACGGTGAAACGGGATAGTGCTGTTTGTAGCACCATCCCAGATCGGTGGAACTGCATGTCTTCACAACCGTCTATAACTCTGAGCCGTAGCCCTGGACCAGTGGAGCAGTACACAGTAGCAGCAACACAAAGACCATCGCTATAAAATTATAATTTCTGCTGCAGCCAGTGAAAAATACGGACCATGAATAACACAGTGCTATTGTTAGGCCCTCCTTGTTGCCAGGTGACACTAGGAGGGCCAGTAACTGATGATTACTTTATGACTCAGCAGAATTTCTAAGACAGATATTTTGGTCCTTGTGCAGCATAGTTAGGCATCTACTTGCAGCATTATGACGAGTAGTTGAGAGTGACTTACCATCTGACAGGATCAAGTGTCCCAGATAGGTGACTAATTTGGAGAGGCTCATGTTGTGACTGTTCTCAGTGAGATATTTCGACAGGGCTATGTGTTGCATAAATCTTGCACACCAGCTTAGAAGGAGAAGACAAGACAAGTGCACCGTTAAACATCAAATTCTGCAGCTTTTGAAATAGAAAATTTGGAATGCCAGTATTAATACATTATTAATATGCACTGTAGAAATAGTTTCTGTTTTGTTCATCAGTAAAAATCTGTAAGACGGCATATTTATTTTTTGCCCAATATAGACTATCTGTGCATGGCTTTTCAGTTTCCTGCCTCTTCCTTTTTCTCAAACTTTTCATCAGTGCCTTTAAAGACATTCTCTTTTCTCTTTATGTTCTCCACTCTGAGTTCTTTACCAATTTAGATTTCAGCAGTGGCTCTGACTGCCCTCGATTGTTAACCACTCATTTCTTCAATAATTTGCTCCGAGGAAAGTGCTCTTTCAGACTCACTGAGTTCACCAGGGGGTTTTCCTGGCTCGACATGAAAACAGAGAAGAAATATCTTGAGAAACCCCATCGTCGTCATTGTGTGTGTGTGTTTGTGTGTGTGTGTCAACTCCCTTATACCCATTGTGTGAATACAGGCTGAGCTCTAAGTTTTCTTCACACGGTCATGTAGGCACCAGTCTATTAATGAAAATACATAAAGTGCATCATGAACACAACTGAGTTTGTTTTCCCATTTTTGAACACTTAGTCTTTGTAAAAGAAAGTTACAATTACATACCAAAAGTGCACAGAGGTTGGATGAGTGGAAACACAAATTTTCCATTACAAAGACATCAGTAGCTCACATCATGGTGGGGTGGGGCTATGTCTCACAGAGGTTTCAGCTATCTGCCCTGGTGTGACGGCTCATGTAGTCACTGACACAATCGACAGTGGGTCGGCGATGCTCAGGACCAACTTGAAATGGGACAGTGCTCACTGGGGGTTTAATAAGTGAGACTCCCCACCAGTTTTTTTTTTTTTTTTAAATGAAGAAGACTCTTGAGTAAGAGGCAAAATGTCTATAAAAACCTAAAAACGCTCAGTTGCCTTGTTTTTAAGCTCTCAAGACTACAATTGTCTCGTTTACTCAAAACCAGAGAGAGTAATTTCCCCATGGGGATCAATACATTATCATTATTAGTGATACCAACCTTCAGACTTGCCTTGTACCTTTAAGTACCACTTACACAGATTTATCCCTCACCATTCAGGACTAAAATCACATGAAAACACAGTGTTGGGATTTAGAGATTCTTTTATTGCTACCATATAACCTGCCTTATGATGAATGCATTAATAACATGTTTTACAGCATTATTTTATGAGTAATATTTCTTACAGGGTTCATATTGCATTGAATATGTTTGTCATCACATTGACCTTTCTATTCACAGGTTGAGTTCATTCTATACACAATGCATATCTGTGCTTGTTTAGAGTTGATGTTCCATCCAGGAGGGTTTTAAGCTTCACTGGTGAGAGTGTCCAGGTGATACATGTTGAGGGAAGATGAGAACATAGCAGGTTAATTGCATGCATGCTTACAATACACATTAAATCTAGTAGCAGGCCTGAGCGAAGGCCCAAGTGTCTTCTGCTTTTCTTTGAGACCTGCGCCAATTCAGTCTACTTAGTGATTGATGACGAGGGTCCATTATTAGCCCTTAGAGGCCCTGAAGCTTGAAGTTTATTACCTTAAAAGGCAGGTGTTATAGAAAAGAGAAGTTACATGTCTGTTTATAGTTATTAGAGATGTACAAGGTGTACCCTTGTCTGTAAACAATGACTGTACACAATGTATTTTTGACCTGTATTGACGTGTATGTGTGGGCGTTAATTTTCTATGCTATAAAACCAGCATTCAATGTATTTTTGTCAGAGGAAGACATATGCTGATGGTTCCTCTCCTGTGTTAATAAACTCATCGTTTGATTGCATTTGTCTGGTGCCTCCGTTGTTTGTTGTCTGGTCTGCAGTTGATCGATCTCGCTTCAACAGACATACCTGTGGTTCTCCCTTAAGCCTCTGTTTGTGAACAGATTGTGTAACAGGCATACAAGAATGGACAAACAAGTATCTCTTTAACATTTGCCTGAATTTAGAGCGAAATAGAACTGAATCTGTCACACTCAGTGATTTATTTCCACAGAATCACACAGGTTCTGTGGCCATTTGTGTGTTCCTATTTTAAAACTGTATTATTTTCAATTATTAGAAGTGCACGGTCAAATTTCTCTGTCCCCCTCCCCAATCAGACCAGTTATTCTTCACTGATTGAAAAAAATATGAACAACCCCAGGTTTCTTGTCAGTACTGTACCGCATGGCTAACAAACTCAGAACCCTGGGAGTATTCCTTTAACCTTAACTAGTAATGACTTAATAAAGGAAACATGCAACAGATATTATAGCTATAGCTACAGCATTATAGCTACTTTCAGCAAATTTTTAAAAGTTATTTCTCTCTGATTTATATATTTGAGCAGAAATCTGAGAGAAAACTATTTAACAAATATATGAAGTTTAGATAAATAAAGAACACAAAGATTTAAATGAAAATGGGTTAATTACCAAAGTGAATAAAATGTCATCCTACATAACAAACTTGTCAGGTAACCCCACTAAAACAATTTCAGTCCATAAATTGCTATATATTATAATATATATTATATATATATGTGGAGGGTGAAGGTAACGGTGGTCCCCGTGGTAATCGGAGCACTAGGTGCGGTGACTCCCAAGCTAGGCGAGTGGCTCCAGCAGATCCCAGGAACAACATCGGAGAGCTCTGTCCAGAAGAGCGCAGTCCTGGGAACAGCTAAGACACTGCGCAGGACCCTCAAGCTCCCAGGCCTCTGGTAGAGGACCTGAGCTTGAAGGATAAACCGCCCGCAGGGGCAAGATGGGTGTTTTTTTTATGTATACATATACATATATGTATACATAACATATATATATATATACATATACATATATACGTGCTTATCGTCGATGATCGATAAATTCGTCCAATCGCCCAAATGTTGTTCTTTTAGTGAGTCATCGTTCATGTAATCAGATGTCAGTTGGAATCAGTCACATGCATACAGATGCAGATCTGTCTCATATTTATCCATCTGCAATATTCTGTTCATTCACATTCTAATCAAGATGTGTCCATAGTCAGTGTGTGTTCAATCTGTGTTGCTGATAAAGAATACTGAAACTCTGAATCTTTTGCCTTTAACATTCTGCTATTTCTGATTACAATACCTGTAAACAGAAGGCAGTTGCCTGTTTATCTCTTGGTCTTTGATCTTGTCACCCCACTGTTGTCTTCCAGACTCTTGATGCCATACATTTATCTCAGTTTAAAACCCAAATGTAAAAAAATACCCTTCACCGAATGTTGTGCCCCCCTATAAATGCTGTGCCTTTGTTATGGTACAGGCTCGACTTATCCTTCCCGGGCACACTCTTTCAGCTGGTAAGCCTTACCTTAACAGCAAACCTTGAGAAACAGGACTTAAAGTATAATTCCTTCGATATGTTAACTCAGTAGAAAGCCTCCTGCTCCTACAAATTTTGTGTATCTGCTAATAAGTTTGGTCATGGAGTCAAGCCACTGAGCTGGTTAGCTCCAGTATGTACTTTACAGTTAACCTGTTGTCCCTGCAACCTTGAGAGGTAGTTGTGGTAAATCTGCGAGCAGTGGATGAACTCAGCATTTACTAATGTGCTGAGTAATAGCTGCGTCTGTTAGGTTTTGTAGTTTCACAGTAATATGAGAAAAGGGCATGTCCATGAGTGTAAGCTGATTCTCATTGCATGTGTGTTCATGTTTTATCAAATTGGCTATCTGTGTGTGTGTGTGTGTGTGTGTGTGCATGCGTGCGTGCGCGTTTGTGCGTGTGTGTTATTTTTTTTCTTTTGTTGTATGTTTCACAACCTTTTCCTTTCTCAACCTCCTCCTGTAATAACTCTCTCAGGTTTCTTTTCCAAACAAATGTCTTCTTTTGGAAAAGGTTTATCTCCATAGCTATGCAGTGATCAAATTGTTACATAGGGGGTGGCTGTAGATCAGAAGGCAGGGCAGGTTGTCTGCTAATCAGAAGGTTGGTCATTAGAGCTCTCGCTACTAGAGTCCCTGTGTGTTAGATAGAGTGTTGGATAGAAATCACTTAATTCAGTTCAATTCAATTTTTTTTATAAATATAGCACCAAATCACAACTGCGGTCACCTCAAGACTCTTTATATTGTTAGGTAAAGACCCTGCAGTAATACAGAGAAAACTCCAATAATCAAATACCCCTTTTGAGTAAGCACTGGACAACATTAGGTTAGAAAAAAAACCCTTTTAACCTCATTCTGTGCTTTTCCTACTTGGATAGAAAAAACATAGAGAAAAGTGCTTGTGTAAACAGGTGTGAAAGTGCTTTGATTGCTCGAGTACAGTAGAACAGCGCTATACAAGAATGAGTCCATTTGCCATTTACAGTGCAGGGCATTTGTGTATTTGCTCCTGGGCCCCCTAAGGCTGGGGTCAATGTCATTCTCTGGTCACCTATTGCTGGCTATTGATTTTAAACAGTCATTCTTTTTATTTCAGCTGCTGTTTTTTTACTTTCACTACAAAACAGTAGAGTTTGGCCCCAAAGTCTTCACTCTCCTCTTTGGGGTCTGGCAGATGCTGTGCAGCTTCTTTCGGTTTGTTAGTTCCCCTTCATGTTTCCGTTGTGCGTTTCCTGTTCTGTCTCTGTGATTCTTTCTGTTAAGTTTTTGTCTGTATCTCAATATTAGTTATTTCCTGGGTTTTTTTGTCTTCTGTCTCTCATGCTTTTTATTTAGCTCTGATTCTCTTGTCTTATCTTCTATGATTTAGACCCAGCTGAGCTCCCACCTGTTTCTTCACTCCTCATTACCTGGTTTGTATTTATTGTCTGAGTCCTCTCTTCCTCTCCTGTATTCCTGACTCAAGCCCTGCTGAGATTTTGTATTTTATATTTTTTTGAAAGAGACTTCAGCAGCTGAATACAGAAAAAAACCCTTAACAATCAGACAGCTCTCCTAGCAAGTACTTGGCAACAGTAGAAGAGAAAAACTCCCTTATAACAGAAAGAAACCTGCGGCAGAACCAGTAGTGGGTAAGGGGAGGGAGTCGGGACAAAAGACAGTGTTTTCGAATAATATTGTCTATGGGAAACATGTATTTTGTGAAAAATATGGGTTCCAGATAAATAAGGCTTAAGAGGCACTGCAGGACTTCTGTCACGGTCAGGGTCTGTGACCCAGTTTCTTCTGTTTCGTATTATTAATCTTTGATTTCCTGATGTACCTTTGTTAATTCTTAGTTTGGTTTCTGTGTTTCCTCTGTTTAGTGTCTGTACCATGTCTCCGTGCATTTCCTGTTTTATTGTGAGTGTATTCTGTTGTGCTTCCTTGTCTCGTCTTCACCAATCAGTCCCAGCTGTGTTGCCACCTGTTCCTCCCTCTTGTGCCTGCCTGTGTATTTATGGTGTGTGTCATCTTGTGCTCAACAGCTAAGCAAGCCAGCACAGAGTGCCAGCTCTGCTAACAAACAGAACAAAAGGTGACTGAGACTCCACACCCTATCATCAATGCTGAGCCCAGACATCCTTTGGAGAAGCTCATTTCTGCTGCTTGCATTGATGATTTAATTCTTTCAGTCACTACCTACACCTTGTATTCATAAAAATGGGTAGGAACATAGGTCAGCTGGTAAATTGACAGCTTTACTGTCACACTCTGCTGTCCCTTCACTAAAACAGTGTCAGATACAGTGTTTGCATCACTGCAGATGGCAAACTAGTCTGTCCATCAATCTCCTGCTCCAGTCCATACAGCTCCAACACAAGAGCCTGAGCCACTCTAATTGTTTTGCCAGTTGGCTATAATATACAAGACCACAATGACTTCATTCATGTGTCTACTGTAAACTGAACCTTTACTCTCAAGTAACATTCACGCCCTGCATGTGTACACTGACACTAGTTTCACCAACTCCCACTCCACCTCAAAACCTCAGCTGCACCTTGTTCTTTGTCTGTTCTTGAAGACACCTCGATAGGGCTGATAACTACACCGTTATACTCTCAGAGGTGAACCTTATCTGGCTTCTTCTCTTCAAGTTCAGGTCCATGTGCTCTGTAAGCAAACACACTTAAAAGTCCTTCAATACAGCACACCAATTCAATTCAGTTTTATTTATATAGCATCAAATACAGTTAAGGTGCTTTATATTATAAGGTAAATGCCCTACAATATAAGAGAGAAATCCCAACAATCAGGCAACCCCTGACAAACGAGAACTTTGTGACAGTGGGAAAGAAAACCTCATTTTTAACAGGAAGAAACCTCTATAGCTGAACCAGACACAGGGAGGGAGGCAGGACAAAAGACACTAAGATGACAGACAGTAATTAATGATTAAATACAGAGTTTTGTACAAACACAGAGTGAGAGGAGGTGAGTAAAGAATAAACATCTAATCCATCATGGGAAAACCCCACCACCCTAGATGTAACGAAGGGTGTGTTCAGGGTCACCTGGTCCAGCCCTAACTATATGCTTTACCTAAAAGGAAAGTTTGAAGCCTAATCTTAAAAGTAGAGATAGTGTCTATCTCCTGAATCCAAACTGGAAGCTGGTTCCACAGAAGAGGGGCCTGAAAACTGAAGGCTCTGCCTCCCATTCTACTTTTAAATACGCTAGGAACAACAAGTAAACCAGCAGCCTCAGAGTGAAGTGCTCCTTTGGGGTGATTTGGTACTATGCGATCTTCAAGATAAGCCAAGTGTAAGCTCCACAATGCAAGAAGACAGTGTAATTTAAGTTTTGTACAATTTTCATAATTACTTTCTAGTTCTTGCTTAAAAACCGTTGGACACAAAGAGTAAAGTGTTTGCGTATTTGAGCCTTAGATATTTAAGTGTTTTTAGTCACTGGGTGACTATATAATTTTGATTATTTAGAAGTAAATGTTTTAGAAGTGAGTTAAATCACCTGTCATACACTTAAGTTACTGTGCCAGCAGCACATTTGGGGTTTGTTTAGAAAAATTTAAAGGGCTAAGTTAGCAACAGCAAGAACAACAGTTCAGTGCATGTCACCACTGTGAAAACGGTGCTGACAGAGAAAAAAGGGCCCATGCTGTCGTCTGGGCCAGGCTTTCAAAGAGAATAGTTAAACTGGGCCAGAAAACTTCCTATTTTAGATTCTCCATCAGTGAAGTCCTGCTCGAATCAATGACTGAACAAACAGACTGGTAACAAACCACAGAACACCTTGTCATTTATATTGTAAGGTAAAGATCCTAAAGTAATACAGTTATTCCATTCACATTCCACATCATTACACCCTGTATTTGCTTAAACACCATTGCCACTCAATTACAATTTGAGATAAACCAAATGTGTCTAATAGTAAATTAAATGCTGCACTGACTTTGCTTTTTTAGGCTTTTGCATTAAAGTTAAAAGCACCACTATAATTATTTTATCTGGCCTGAACACTAACTTAACATTTAAAAAGTCTGAGAAATCAAATAAGAGCTCAAACAAAAAAAATGTTCCCCCAGCTTGAGTGTAAAAGGCTCACACTGCATCTTTTAAAGAAATTATAAATCAGCTGATGTCTTTGGTTGATTATTAAGCTTCAGGGAAAGGTTGTTATTGGCAGTTCTCCTTTGCCTGTGCTTCAAGTATTCTTACAGTTAGCATAAGTGGGCGGGGATAACTTACAGCAAGATTAGATATATGTGCATATATCTACTTAATGTCATATATCATATATATCATATGTATCTTCCAGCTGTAAAGGTGACCCAGCGTAACTCCTGCGTTTCTTAAAGCCTTCTGTGAATGAAGCCAAATCAAACAGTCATAGCAGTAACTCATGATTCAGCTGTGGAACTATATCAGCAGGTTATGGCTTGGAATGGAAAAGACACTGTTTTTCCTCACTCAGAAAATTTGAGTAGCTCGTATTATGACTGCTATACAGTTACTTCAGTGTGACGTTAGTCAGTTGAGAAACCTTCTGAAGCAAATTTGACCCTGTGATGAAAGCCTGTGTAAATTACTACCTTTGTTTTATACAGTTGCATCTGTGCACTCAGATAATAGGTTAATTTAATCTACATGTGATTTAATGATAATAATAAGTTTAAAAGTATTGGTGCTGCCTTTAGGAATCATAGCAGAGAATATTTCTTTTTCTTTTTTTCATTTTTGTGACAGTTTGATTGTGTATTAGTACTACAAATCCTTATGGCTGCCAGGAGACATTCTAAACTTCTAAAAGGCCAGCTACTATATTTAATCACTTAAGTGGATTAAACCTGATGAGAAAGACAGCAAGTGTCCAACTTTTAAAATGTGTAGGGGAGACCGGGGATAGTTGTAACATTTTTGACATTTCTGTCTGTAAATTGGAGCTCTTTTAAGGTAGTGGATTCAAAATTTAATGCAAAGTATTTACATGTCTCCGCTATTAAATAGTGCAGCTATTTTCTCTGCAGCACAATTACCCATTGCATGGTATGGTCTCAAACACAAAGAGTGAAATGTTACAATTAACCCCATAGTCTGGGTTAGTTGTAACATATCCTGGGGTGAAATGTAACACCATGAAATAAAGGTACTAACAAAACATTAACATGTAATCTTTGTTTATTCAACACATGAATGCACTTAGAGCCATTTATGTAGCTATGTGTGTGACAGAATGCAGAAATCTAGCTTTTGAACATATTCCAACCCCCCAAAAAAGACAAATTATGGAATTTTCTGCAACTGAATATTTCATTAATTTTGGTTGGTCTTCCTTGAGTTTGGCCTCATTGGCTCAGTGTGCACTGTAACCTACAACTCTTGCACCAATTTTGAACATAACATTGAAGCTGAAAAAATGTAGTTGTGCACCAGCATCGCAATTCCATTACTTTTTATCATGGCTTACCTTGGTGTGGTTTGCAAAGTGCTTCAGAAAGATGAGGAAATCTGTTTCTTGCACCCATCCTGATTTATTTCCACTACCAATACTTCCTACTGGTCCATCTCTGACACAGTGGTCTGCATAATGTATGTGTGGGAACACAAACAGTGGAGGAATTGTGTTGCCAATGGCATTAACCGCATATACAAAGGTGACCAGTGAACCTCTCTCTGCTGATGTCGTTGCCCCAACTTGTTTAATATAAGTTAAAGTAATAGTCTGGTAAGTTGTAACATCTGCATTATTGTTACAACTAACCCAGACTGTTGCTGTTACAACTGACCCAGACTCCTATAGCCATGAACTAGCTAACATTGCAGCCAACGGCTAAAACATTAGCACTAAAGACCTACACAGAATATATCCCCATAGACATACAAATAACATAATTTAAGTTTGATGAGTTTAACTGCAAAGCAGATAATGCTATTAGAAATTGAAATAAAATAGAAAAACTTACTTTTTGGCATACAAATTACTTTTTTTGTGTGTTAAATTGTCTGTGTTTGACAAAACGTGCTGATTTTTCACATGTGATAGCAAAACTGAATTGGGCATGCACAGGATGAGTCACATCATTTGAAACTTAGCCCTGATTGGAGAAATTGGAAGTGTTACAACTGACCCACGTTACAACTATCCCCGGTCTCCCCTACTTCAAAAATATTTTATTTTTAATTAAAGTTAATTAAAAAATAACTAGTCATTCAGGAAGAAGAGGAGGCCTCACCAGCCGCTGTTTATCCGGGGCCTTGAAGTGGAGAGGGTGAGCCACTTTAGATACCTGGGCGTCTACATCTCTGAGGACCTCAACTGGACTCTGAACACCACACAGTTGGTCAAGAAGGCTCAGCAGCGGCTGTATTTTCTGAGGAGCAGTGATGGGAATAACGGCGTTACAAGTAACGGCGTTACTAACGGCGTTACTTTTTTCAGTAACGAGTAATCTAACTAATTACTATTCCTATCGTTACAACGGCGTTACAGTTACTAACAAGGAAACGCGGTCCGTTACTATTTTTCAACAAACAGACGGTTGAAGCTGTGTTCAGCTTACCGCATGTTATATCAGTTGCACGGAAGTAGCTGTAAGTAATCTGGACGCTACAGCTTTAAGCAGCTGCGCGCTCCCGCGGATGGTAATCACGATCGCTGTCTAGCACAACACCTGGAGCTAAGGAGGCAAAACAATCGCATGAGTGCTGCTGTTTGACTGAGGAAGAATAAAGTAGTCGTGGTAAGTCAATCACATGACCACTTAAAGACAAAGCAACAAGGTGCCAGTTTTTAAATTGTGTTGATAGGCCACGTAAAACCAGAGTCATGATAAACAATATATACGCTGCGTTTTTTCATCAATTTTTTCCTCATGTTAGCGCTAGCAAGCACTCTCTGCTTATGAGCAATAAAACAAAACAAACAAAAGTTTTAGGAGTGACGGCGAGAGAAAGAGAGAGAGAGAAAGAGAGAGGGAGAGAGAGAAAGAGAAAGAGAGAGAGCAGAAAAAGAGAGAGAGCAGAAAAAGAGAGAGAGCGAGTTTTGAGATGTGAGATTTGTGATGTTTAGCGTGTTTGGAGTGTGTGGTTAATGTGTTGTCTTGTGTAGTTAGTGTGTAGTGTTGTGGATAGTTTTGTGTTGTGTGTCAGAACAATGAGGCGACTGCTGTCTCCAGGTAGAAACGGAGGTGATACACCTGCTGCTGTCAGGCCTGCAGGTATCAGGCTGTGATGTTCTCCTTTATAGTGGACAGAAATGATTTTTTTGGAGTGGCACAAATAATTTATGTGGCATCTTACTGAATGCAGAACAGCTGATTGTTCTTTAAATAGTTTGAAATGGTTATTTAAAAAAAGGGTAAAAGGTAAATGGATGCAAATAACTTTGTTGTTTGCAAAACTTGTGCATAGGATTTTAAAATTGACAATTAATATTTGCATTTGAAGTTATGAAATATGATTCATTAAACATGTTTATGGTTGTTACAGTAAAAATATAACTTTTTCTACTGTGATTTTATGTTTTTTGTCTGATTTTAGATCAATTCTGGTTATACAGTATGACAAAATGAGAACATAACTGTAAATTCAGGCACGTGAGGTTGCGCTAAAAAGGATGATACCAAACAAGGCAAAGTAAATAGTTTTTAAAGGTAAAATGTGGAGAGAAAATCAAGAGTAGTAAAAAAATGGCCAATTATACCCTGGACGCCAGAGGGTTAAACGTTCTTTGTTTTTTTTTTAAGTAACGTAATAGTTACTTTTCCAAGTAATTAATTACTTTTAGAATATTGTAACTCAGTTACTAACTCAGTTACTTTTTTGAAGAAGTAACTAGTAACTATAATTGAATTACTATTTCAAAGTAACTTGCCCAACACTGCTGAGGAGGCTGAGGAAATTTGGGATGTCGGACAAGATCCTCAGCAGGTTCGACAGCTGCATTGTGGAGAGCACACTGGCCAGCTGCATCACTGCATGGTACGGCAGCACTACTGCTATGAACCACAAACGACTGCAGAGAGTGATAACAACTACGGAGAACATCACCAGGACCCCACTGACCTCTCTGAAGAGCATCTACCATCACAGAGTCCAGAGGAGAGCTGCCTCCATCCTCAAAGACCCCACACACCCCCAACACAGACTGTTCACACTTCTGCCCTCGAGACGAAGTTTCAGAAGTGTGAAATCCAGAACATCTCTGCACATCAGGTCATCTCACATATCAAACCAGCATATTAAGCTCATAGCTCTTTTGCACATAAATCTATTTAATACTTCAATTTTTTTGTCTCCATTTATTTCTTCATACTATTTGTATTTTATCTATTTGTACGTATTAACCGGCATCTGTGCGTGGACAGCAGAGAAAGAATTTCATTGTACAGAGAAATGCTTTTTCTTGGTACACATGACAATAAATGCTTTGAATCTTTAAATATTCATTACCTGTAAAGTGAAACATTTCATGTATTTCATTTCATTTCAATGATTAAGTCTCATGAAACTCAGAAATCCAGCATAGAAATAGTTTTTCTGGGCTAAGGAGAAAAAGAACTGAACTGCTGCTTTTTGCTACGAGTTTCGATTTTCAGATTAAAGCAAATTTTGCATTTCATTTAGTGTTTGGAGGAAGATTAGAGAGGGACAGAATTCAAGGTGTTGTCTAGCATGACGTGTCATATTTAGGTCACTTTGGTTCATAAAGTTGCTATATACAATATTTTTCTTCTTCTTATGAAGGTTGCATAAAGTTACATGTGTCTTCACAGAATTTACAAACAAAACAAAAGCGATGCATTGATGCCACCTGGTGGATGTCATCACAGCACACAACATTTAATCTAAAATGTGAGAACAGTTTAAATCAGGGGTGCCCAATCCCAGTCCTCGAGAGCTACCGTCCTGCAGCTTTTAGATGCATCCTTGTTCCGACACATAACAGCTGTGTTCTCAACAAATTGTTCAGGATCAGCTCCACTTTGAGCTAACCTGATAGCTCTGGTTCACATTTTATTTCTTACAAAGCGTGTCCAGCATGCACACTGAGACGCCTGCAGAAAGCTGATTGAATATTATTACTGACAAAAGAACACAGTGTAATATCACATCTTTTGCAATTTATTTAGGTTTTATTCAACAAATGTAAAAGATTATTTGCAGGCAGAAAACACACTTAACATTTTGAAATATACTGAAACGGGTTTTAGAGTAAATACTGTCTTTATTGTGTAACTATTATATGATAGTTACACATTGTACTACCCCAGTTCTCAAAACGTTGGGACACTTTGTTAAATGTGAATAAAGTGAATGCAACGATTTGCAAATCTCATAAACCCACATTTTATTCCGAGTAGAACAGAAAACATTTTAAATGTTTAAACTCAGAGATTTTTACTGTTTCACTTAAAATAGTAGCTTATTTTGAATTTGATTGCAGCAATTTGATGGCAACAAAGAAATAGCTGGAACAACATTTTTGCAACTAATTAGGTTAATGAGCCACAGGTCTGTAGGATTACTGGATATAAAAAAGGATCTCACAGAGGCAGATTTTCTCAAAAATAAAGGCAGTTAGAGGTTTTCTACTCCACAAAAACTGTCTACAAATTGTGGAACGATTTCAGAAAAATGTTCCTTAATGTAAAGTTACAAAAACGTTGAACATCTAATTATCTACAGTACAGACTATCATCAAAACATTCAGACTCTGCACGACCGACAAGGCCAAAAAACAACACCAGATGCCTGTGATCTTCCTCCAGAGCCAATAAAAACAGGCATCATTTTAATGGAATCCATGCATGGGCTCAGAAACACTTTCAAAAATCACTGTCTGTGGACACAGCTCACACTGTAAGAAAAAATCCTAATATAAAATTTTACTGTGTATTTTACAGTTTTGTTCTGTTCTTCTAGAATATCATTAAATTTACATAAATAGACTGTGATTTCACATTTCAAATGTAAATTAACATATAATCACTGTAATGTAATAAAACATAATTTTCTTGTTTTTTAAATGTATTTCTCTGTACATATCCATATTTAGATTGTTAAAATACATTCACAAATGTATCATAATTTCACAAATATTTGTCCATTATTTGAAAGATTGAACTGTTAAATTCAAATGTAATGCTATGGAAAAATATATGAAATGATTCTTATAAACTTTTTTAACATCAAATAATAATAATTATTATTATTGCTATTTAGGGCGATCGTGGCTCAAGAGTTGGCAGTTCACCTTGTAATCAGAAGGTTGCCGGTTCGAGCCCCGTCTCGGACACTCTCGGTCGTTGTGTCCTTGGTCAAGACACTTCACCTACTGGTGATGGCCAGAGGGGCCGATGGTGCGATATGGCAGCCTCGCCTCTGTCAGTCTGTCCCAGGACATGCAATCCATTATTATTTAAACCAACTGTTAACTGTATATTTCTGTACATTTAAGTATTATTATTCATATTGCCACATTCATTGACCTTGTTTATGGGTAATTTCATTGTTTAATCACATTAACGTGTTCCTAATTTAATGTTTAAAAGCACTTGAAAAAGGCAAAATCCCATGTAAAATTAGGGCAACAAACTGTATTGTCATTACTGAAAATAACCGTATTTTATGAGAAAGTTATTTTCTGTTATTTTCTGGTATTATTTTGGCGCCCCAGCTGCCGGAATATTACTGTTTTTCTAGGATTTTTTTTTTAACAGTGCACAATGACCTCCAGAAATACACATTAATGGTCTATTATGCAAAGAAGAAGTCATATTTGGACAAGTTTGGGAATGCTGGCATCTTCTCTGAGTCAAAGCTTACATAAAGTGTTCTGAGGCAAAGTGGAAAATTGTTCTGTGATCAGATGAATCACAATGTGAAATTCTTTTTGAAAAACATGCATCCCCCAGCCTACAGACCAGAGAGACCATCAAGCTTCTTATCAGCACTCAGAACTCTGTATCTACAGGATTTAGAGCTGCGTTAGCGCCTGCGGAGTTGGTCGCTTGCACATGTGGAAAGACACCATCAGTGCTGAAAGGTATATCCAGGTTTATGGGCAGCAACATATGATCTCATGTAGTATTTTTCGGGGAAGCAATTTTATATTTTACAATAAACAGCGCTCTGAATCTTTTCCAACAACATGACTTCACCACAGAAGAGTGCTTCATAAATCAATCATGCATCCGAGGAGAGCAGAACAAAAAAGTGTGGTCTCCTCAGCTCTGAGACATTTGCAGGCTGTTGTTAAAAGAGGAGGTGATGCTACACAGTGGCAAAAAATTTTGTGAGGCTTGTTGCTGCTATTAAATTTAAATTTACCTTTTTGTTTTTTTCTTGAAATTTACATTTTCTCAGTTTAAACATTTGACATCTATTTCTGTTCTACTGTGAATAAAATATGGGTTTCTTAGATTTACTCATTTTCACTGCATTTTAACTTTATTTACACTTTACACAGAATCCCAGCTCTTCAGAGTTGGGGTTGTACTTTTGATTACCTTTCACTAACGCATCTTATAGATTTACACAAGGTTTATAAAGACATATTGCTTTTTCATGCATCCACATGTTAGGGTAGTTGATTTCAGGCACCAGGACACGTCATGAGGACTTCCTTCAACACAGGCTGGTAAATCTCAGCATGTCTGAGATCCTGCTGAGACAAAGCAGAGTAAAAAGCCAATTACAGATAATTTTACAGGGCGTATCTGTTTTTCTTCATGTAGTTTTTAGTCAAGCTATATCAGCACATCCAGCAGTCCAGAGCAACTGATACCTGATAGGTCGTTACAAAGAATACTACTATAAATATCATCTGTAGTGTCTATTGGGGAACGATTCCATTTTTAAATACAGGTGTGAGCTTTTTGTGGTCTGAGGAGGACCTTGACTCCTACACCTCGATGTGCCATTGTTTTTGTGCTTTAGAAAATCAAGTCAGTAATTGATTACTTTAGCCAATTACAGTTTTACAAATACACCATCAACACAAGCTAATTCCATGCATTATACCATAAAGAACACAAAATGTGGTGGTGCAATGTTTTAAACAGGGGCCTTCTCCCCAGGAGAGTGATGACTCGTCCTGTATGAAGCCATGTGTAAAGAATAGCTAGTACCTTAAATAAAATGTAATTTGAAAAATTGTGAAGCCTCAAGTTGAGAGTTTGTCCTTCACCATCTTGGTGATTTGAATTTGGTCATGATGAGCAAGAGCAAGGTCTGAGAAACTGAGGGACACTTTCATGGTAGGTTTGTAATAAAGCATAAAGTGTTCTATCATTGATTTTTCTTTTAAAGGGAGCATAATTTACAAAAATAAATACAAAGATTGATGAACTACATATTGAATGCAGTGAATGAGACCATATCAGGAAAGGGTTTATTCAGGTCAAGACTCAAGAGAGCCATCGACACATATTTCCTTATATTTTTTTACAGTAAGACTTCTTTTTTTAAACCAGAGGACTGGCCTGATGACCATTAGAAAGAATGTAAGTTTAGTTAGCTAAAAGCACAGTGGCTTTATTTTTCAGATTAGAAGATAGTGGAGAGCAGAGGAGGGTGTCATTATAAAGTTTTTTGTTTTTTTACTTTTTTCTTTTCTTTTCTTTTCTTTGTGTGTGTGTGTGTGTGTGTGTGTGTGTGTGTGTGCTTGTCTTAGTTCATACTTTTTTCTTCAGTCTGTTACCCAGAGCCCTGATTCCCAGAACTGTGGCACTAATGCAGACGCACAGCTGGAGAACAGTGAGCACGATCAAAGTAATGTCCATGGCTGTCAGCAAACTCTGCAATAAAGGAATAATTAACAAAATACAATCAATGTGCACAATTAATGACAAAAATATGCTATTCTGTATGTTTTAAAAGCATATTTACCTGAGCAAAGAACGCCACATATTTGCAGTTATCGTTGTATTGAGCAGTGGACCAGTTTAAGTCACACATCCAGACAACAGAGGCTTCTGCCAGGTCTATAGCATACAGCACAATACCAGTGATGGCGAAGATGCAGCCAGCTATGTTCATAAACACAGCATACCATGTCTGAGAGGAGAGATTCAATTATTTACCTCACTGCGCTCCATAACAATGTAGGTTTCCTTTTAACTTTAGTCTTTACTTACAAAGCACAAGCAGGGGCACTGACCAATGATAACGGAAAGGATTCCAGCTGCGATGCACTGAACAGGGATCAACAACTCATTAAACAACTCATTAAAGTCAAAAATATTAAATGCAACATTTCTTCTTTTGTTTTTATTCTTAAATCAACAGTTTTATTTTTTACCACTGCACCCAGCCAGTAAGGAGTTCCTAAGCTGGTCAGATCTCCAGGATGTGTGCTTGTGCGTCCGGGACCAAGCCCAATGTTAAACAGCCCCACCATGATCTGTATGGTCTGTAAAAGAATAAATCACACAGTCATACAAATGAAAAATGAATTTTTTTAAAGAGTTTGAGTTGCCCTCACCCCAAGAACTCCAAATGCCCCATTAGGCATCGCCCCCCTGAACACTGGACAGCTGGAGAGAGTCTTGAGGGTTTGATGCAGTGGTGGAAATCTGCTCTTTTTTGTGGTCATCACAGTGACTACGGATAACTCTCACATCTGCAAAGTGGAAAAGAGATTTTAGGAGGCATGGTTCAACAGACACACTGAAATTATAAATCCCATTAGGAAGTTATGAAGCCAAAACAGCAAATCACAACTCAAACAACACAAGACTGACATATCGCTATAACTAAAATATATGCAGCGAGAGTGTGTAATGACATGCTGCATAATGTAATCCTGCTGTGTCATATAATTTTACATAATGATATTTCACAGATAACTTGTCTCTATACACTTAAGCATTTGCATATGTGAAATATAAAGGAATATATTACTATGTTATAAATACCTGTTTCCACAGAAATTGAGAAGAGATGTAAATAAAAACAATAAAAATATAATGATTTCTAAATCACTGAAACCATGCTAATTAGATTCATTGGCCAAAGGATGGCTGGTAACATGATTATGGACAGAAGCGCATCTGAGAGAAGGTGGATGCAATAGTAAACATAGTTTGGTTTTTGTTTTTATTTGTTGTTGTTGTTTTTAAATAACTATTCTCATAATAAAATTAGAAAAGAAAATGCATGGATGTCATCATCAATTTTATTGCTACTCTATACAACTGGATTTATAACATCTAATAAGTAAAAATTAAAAAAGTAAAGAAGAGATGGGGAGAAACACTCTTCAATCGTGCTATGAGTGTCCACCAGAGGGCGCTCTGCAACTTCGCTGTTTGCTCCTGTTTGGAATGCCACAAACGGGAATAACCAGCAACCATAGAGCACAAACAAATAAATAAACGGGAATAAAGGGAAAATTGTTCTTATCTCATTTTTCTAAAGAAAAAATATATATATTAGTCGACATATTGGAATATCAAATTTTCAAATGACCAGATATTTTTAAAAATCCTGAATTCTTTTCTTTTAACAAAATAACAACCACTGGATCGCCTCAATGTAGGCGTTTCTTTTGATTGTCGCTTGTCATCATAACTACTCAAAGTCCCCAAATTCCATTTGTCAAATGATAACTTGTTTCCTTTGTTTATGGCAGGGTGAGTGTAGGAACCTTGGATTGTTGGTTGGAGAGGAAAAGATGTCATTTTGCCCCGTGGGAAGTGTTAGTGGTAATTTTCACTATCATATTCCACTTCACAGCTACGCTGGAATTTAATGTGATTGACATGCGTAATTTCAAAACAGGAAGCGCTGCTTGGTATTTGAAAGAGTAATTGAGATTGAATGCTTACGAACGGGTTTTGTCTCTCAGCAGATGAAGTTCTCAGAAGATTTAATTTGCACTTCCTTCAGCCTCTTATATTATAGCAAAGATATGTACTCAAAAAAGAAATCAGGGTAATTGAATGTGACCTTGAAAATCAATTATTAACCCCAAAACAGCTAAAATAAAACAAAATAGAACAAAATAAAAACGAATAGGCTACACAATAAATTATTCTTTGTCTATTCGTTTCTTTTGCAAGCAGTGGAAACACTGAGAAAAATCCAGATGATTCCGTCTGCGGCTTCACGTTAAGTTTTATAAATGACTGCAAGTGTGAGTTTCGTGCAGAGGACTTACCTGGCGAGCTGCCTCAAGCCCTGTAACGCCAACAGTTTCGTGCGCCGATGACAAACTCAGGTAACAACAAAAGTGGAACTTCCTGTGTCACACTTTTCTTCAAAATAAAAGCCGTTTAAAACTGAATGTGCAAAATCAATAACCAGGTTAAAGTTCCGCATTTCTGGAATATAATACAGTGATGCCACCTGGCACTCTGTAAGTAATTATTCCCAGCTCTCTTTATTTTGTTCCTGCTGATTCGATACACAGTGGTAAAGTTTGTTTAACACAGAGACAGTTCTTTGTCTTTTATTTAAGGGACGTTTTTCTGCACATTAAAAATATTATGTGCAGACATTATCTTAACATTAACAAAAGAGCAGTGACACATCTAAAAAAATAATATGGTCTATGAATAAAAATACATGTGACTAAGGTTTTTAGATTTTTTAAATAATAAAATTGGCACCTGTTGAAGGTATTCCAGAAAAAAATATGTTCTAGTGTTTTGTTTTCCTCTTCTATCGCTTTAATATTAAATGTAAAATCTACACATACACAAATTTATCATAATTATAAAAATAAAAATGATAAGTGCTGTAACTGAAAAGTCATCATCGTTTTCATTATGCGTTTTAATTGAAAGAGTAAGAACAATACATAAAGCTCATTATTTGATTTTTTTTATAGGTTGGTTCATTTTACAGTTTCATTTCTAATTCACTATGTATTCTTTCTGTTGTCATATGCAGCCAAAAGCTAAAACAACATTTGGGCCCTTTTTCAAAACAAACAAACAAAAACAGGGAAAATAAGTGAAAATAACAGTGAAAATATGTATTAATTGAAATTATCATTTTGCAGTTCGCTCCATTCACTCAGTGAAGTTACAGTTTATTAAAAGAGCTAAAAATATGAGAAAAAACAGACAAACTAGTAGTCCCATAGCGTGCATTGATGTGCTTTGCTAATGTGCAATTGTGTCATTTAATTACTATTATATGTTTGTAGAATACAAAATCTGCATTTTAGAAAATGAATTAGAATGAATGAATTGACTTAAGAAACAGCTTTACAGTTACAGCCAACACTAAACATTATTACTTTTGTAATGCAGTTTTGATTTGATTCTGTTAGTAAATCTTGAGGATTTATTTCAAGGATCCAAACATTAGAGTGAATCCTTTTTCAGCACCGGGACTCATCATGAGAACTTCCTTCAAAATTGGCTGGTGAATCTCAGTATCGTTGACACCCTGCAGACACAAAACACAGTGCACTTCAATAACATTAGATCATGATTATGTAATGATTTACTGATTATTTATCTTTGTTCTTATAGCACCAGCATTTTAGCCTTTAGTTTTTAATAGGATTATTCATGTTATGCTAACATGTTAATTCAGCTCTACCTGCACCGGCATCTAAACTAATATTTTGTGTGTTTGTTTTGATTCATACTTTTTCCTTCCATCTGCCGCACAGAGCCCTGATGCCCAAAACTGTGATGGCAATGGAGACCCCGAGCTGGAGAACAGCCAGGACAATCAAAGTAATGTCCATGTCTATCACCAATCTCTGTTAATAAGAGAATAAAAGAATTTTATTGGACTCTGAGTACTTATATTAAACTGTCAAATAAAATTTTAAAAAAACTATAGTATGGGATAAAAACAATCACTTGTTTTAAAAGCGTGCTCACCTGAGTAATGTATGCCAAAAGTTCACATTCATTGAAATACTCCTCGCTGGGCTGGCTGTTTTGACAAAAGCCGATGAAAGCGGAATTATCAAGGTCTAAAGCATACAGCACAATGCCAATGATGGCATAGATGGAGCTGATTATGTTCACAGTCACAGCAAAGATCACCTGTGGAGAACTTCTGTTAGTCTTTTGATAATGATCTAAAATAATGTACTTTCCTCTTGAACTTCAGTCTTTGCTTACTGAGACAAAATAGGGACAGCAGTTGAGAGTAATTGTGAAGATTCCAGTTATGATGTACTGAAGGGAGAAAAATTAACATGAAAAGGGAAATATTAAATAGCATGAAATATTATTAATAATAAATAAATATAATAATAATAATAAATAATATTTTCAAATATGATTAAAGAATGATGGGAAAGGTTGTATTTGTACCACAGCTCCAAGCCAGTAAGCAGCTCCCATGTTGGTCAAATCGCCAGGATACATGCTGGTTCGTCCTGGACCAAGTCCAATGTTTAGCAGACCCACAAATATCTGTATCACCTGTAAAAGTTTTACAACAGTTATATCCCACTGTGTTACACTTAAAAGGTTTGTATGAGCTTCAGTTCTCCTTACCCCGAGAACTGGAATAATGCTCCTGTACATGCACATCCTGGTGTGCAACAGTTGTTCTCGTCTTTAACAGTATTGGAAATCTTTCACACCTGTAATGTGGAAAGGAGATTTTAGCTAAGATACTGCGCAGGACCCTCAAGCTCCCAGGCCTCTGGTAGAGGACCCGAGCTTGAAGGATAAACCGCCCGCAGGGGCGTGCTGGGTGTTTATATATATATATATATATATATATATATATACATATATATATTTATATATATATATATATATGTACTGGCTTCTTGTAGAACAAGTGTTGAATGAATATGCTGAAAAATGAATTTTGCAAGTTCACAAACATGTTTTGACATGTGACACCCGAGTTGAAAAGGGGAAATTCAGAGTGTTCCGAGAAGCCCTGCACTTCCTTGTGTCGCATATTATGTTCATGAAAAAAGTTATGTGATAATAAAGATTTTCACAATATAATATTCACAAGAAAAGCGTCAGCTCACAGCTAAAGTAACATAAAACTATTCGACATGTTAAACATGTTACATTTTGTAAGTAAGGAGTGAGTTTGTTCTGTGCAGTGTTCTTACCTAGCAGGCTCTGGTTCCCGGCACTGAGTCTGTTTTGCCAATGAGAAGTTTAAATAAACAAAATAACAGTGGTCCTTCCTGTCACCACCTGTTTCTTCAAAATAAAAGTTTTTCTCACTGATTTTACAGTTTTTGTTATCTTCAATTATTAAACTTGAGAAAGTTAAATTGATTTTAACATTCATGTGGATGACACTGACTGTAACACAGCAACTGACTTTTTATCCATTACTGACTCTATGGTCTCTGGTCCCACACACACAAAAGGCCACACCGGGACCCCTTCTATTCACCACATCACCCCCGTCCTGCAGTAGCTTCATTGGCTCCCTGTTAAATACTGCATCAATTTCAAGATACTTTTATACACATTTAAGGTGATCCATCACCTCTCCCCTTCATACCTCTCTGATCTGGTCCAGATCACCATTCCTTCTCGGTGTCTCAGATCTTCTTCCTCTCTTTCTCTTTCCGTCCCTTCCCCTCGGCTAGCCACCATGGGGCTTTCTGCTGCTCTGCTCCTCGACTCAGGAATTCCCTTCCTCCTGGAATAAGGAATATCACTTCCCTCTCTCTCTTTAAGCCTAGACTCAAAGCTCACCTGTTTACAATAGCCTATTCCACATAAGCTTTTCCATTCTGCTATTTTAAATTTGCTCTGTGTTTTAGCTTTCTAATTTTGTAAATTGTTATGCTTGTTGTTGTCATTGCTTGTCTCTATTCTGCTGTGTACAGTGTCCTTGAGTGTTTTGAAAGGCGCTTTTTTAAATAAAATGTATTATTATTATTAAGATCCCTTTTATGTCAGAGCTTCTTGAAAAAACTGTGGCAGAACAGCTGATTTCTTTTAGGGAAAAGCATGAGATCTTTGAGAAATTTCAGTCTGGGCTTCATAAGCCCCACTCCACAGAAACTGCTTTACTGAAAGTTTCTAGTGATAGAACTGGCAAGACAGCTGCTTTTACATGAAAGTTTTTGATTCACACAAACCCTCCCTTTATTGTGCAGACTCGGCACATCCCAAATCAAAGAGTGGAGAACAGGTTTGAGGTCTTTCACATTAATAGAGTGGCAGCCATTCTGTTCAAGCCATATTTGGAGTGATGTGAATCCTGTCAAATGCTACTACTGTCAGGGTTCCGGGTTTTTGACCAAGTATTTTCAGTTTTATGCTTTTTTGTATTATGATGTTCTTGTTTGTATAGTTTGGGCTTCAGCTGGTTCTGTTGATAGCGAGTTCTGTTTCCCTATTTAGTTCTCATCTGTCTAGATTCATCTCAGGTGTGTCTTCCCCACTATGGTGGTAATTGTGTCGTGTCTTCAGTGTGCGAGTCTGTCAAGTCTCCATCGCCCTGTGTTTGTTTGAGTGATATCTTTGTCTCACGTCGTCTCCTCTCTTTGTCATGTGTAATTGTCCATTTAGGTTCCCCTTGTGTCTCTGTCCACTGTGTCCCTCTCTGTGTTTGTGTTTATGTGCACGGGTCCCTTTTCTGTTCCCACGTTCCCCCTTCTTGTGTTCATTCCATGTCTCATCTGTCTGTCATGTTTATCCATGTTCCCTCATCCTCTCCTTAACTATCACCATGTCAGGTCTGTGTGTCTTAGTCTGCGTGCTTCCTGTTTTATTTTGAAGGTCTTGTGTTCCATGTTCAATGTGTTCAGTTTCACCTCCTGCTTATATATAATCTGTGAGTTTTCATTTATTCTTTGTCAGGTCGTCTGTTGTGTTTCACACCATGTTTCCAAGTATTCATGTTACTCATGTCCAGGTTTTTTCATGTTCAGTTCTAGTTTACCCAGTTTAGTTAGTGTTTAGTTTCGGATTGGTTCGCCTTGCCCTTTGTTTTGTACCTTTTCATCATCTTTCAATAAACGTCTCACCTTTTGTTAAATTACAGTTGGTTTCCAAGTGTCTGCGTTTGGGTCCACTATTCACACTTCCCACAGTCTGCTTCCTCTAACTGTGACAGCTATTCATGTCAGTAAGTATGCTAGGATGTCCACTGACATTTTTAAATATGTTATTGCAAAGCACACAAACCGACCATAAGCATTCCATTATATGAATATGGGCAAATTGCCCATCATTACTGCTTTTAGTATAGTTATTTTTAGGGGTCCAGTGATTAAATTTAGGGGTGCTTGGAGGGGTCTAAACTCACCAGTGGTAGAAAATGAAAACTTTTAACTCATACTGTGAGTTGTCAATTTTATATCTGCAAAGGTGCATTCTTATCATTTATTGTACGTGTGTGTAGAACAGAGAAGTCTTCTCATTTCTTTACACAATGAAATCAGAAAATTAGCATAAAAAAATATTTCAAGCACTTCTCAATGGTGGAAAAAGCCAGAAACTGAAGAACTGAAGAACAAAACAAATAGTTTTACTTTACTTTTACTTTTATTTTTATTCAAGAATCAAAGAAATCATTTACAAGCAGATGAGGATATACAGAGAGATACTGGGCAAAGTTCTGCTGGAGTTCAGAGAAACAGAAGTAAATGTGCAGCTCATGCATTCATGTGTTCACGAGGTCAGTTTTCATTTCCGGGATGGATCGGGATGATCTCTTCCATGACTTGTGGCAACTGTTCCTCGACATCTTTGTCACCCTGTGGACACAGAGCTCTGATGCCCCAAATAGCATAACGAATATTGACAGCCAGCTGAAGAAGAGCCAGGGTGATCAGTGTGATGTCCAAGGATTTCAGTAATTTCTGATGATTTTAGAACAAAGTAAAATAAAGAAAAGACACAATTTACCTCAAAAATTGTCATACAGCACTGTACAGAGCAACTCACATGGCTAGCATGCTGCAGTTATGGTATGTACGCTGTAAATGTGTGTTTAGGCTGGCTTACTTGGGCAAAAAGTGCTACATTTCTGCAGTTGTCTTCATAATGAACAGCATCATCGCTGCTGCGGTCACAAATCCAGAGGAGAGAGGCGTCTCTCAGGTCTATGCCATACAGCACAATGGCAGCAATGGCAAAGATCCCACCAGCAATATTTATGAAAACAGAGAAGCCCATCTGAGAGGAGACATTTATAAAATTAAAACTTAGAAACAAGTTTTCTAACACATTTTTTTATTTACAATCTTATTTATAGCACAGTCTTTATGAATTTTCTTACCAAACAGGATGAACGGAGTTGTCCAGCCAAAATGGACACAATTCCACTAACAATGAACTGGTGAGAGGTCAGTAGACATGATATTAGAGGTGATCATAAATTCAAGAAAACTACATTTTTTAAAAAAGGCAATAGACCATTTAACAAATTGTTAATGTATTTATTGAAAAGTTATAGACTTTAGTTTCGGGTGATTTTACCCCTTTGCTTAGCAGGTTGCCAAATAAGTTCCAGCTGGAAACATAAATTCTTTTCAGATTGTATCAGGAAGGACATCTGGTGTAAAACTCCACCAGAGCTACCTGCTTTGATGACCCTTGTGACAAAGGGACAGCTAGCGTTTGGTACGGTGTCATCGAGAACAGATCATCTTAATTTGGTCATGTCAAGCAAACAGCCCCACCTCACTGCTGTTTTTGTTAAAGTCAATCAGCAGAAAGTTGACACATAGGGGGAGGAGCTACAACACCAAGCCCATCATGAGGTATGAGCAGATTGATTTGAGCTGTTGTGAAGTCCGATTGACAGCTGCCACGAAGTGTACAGCTGTAGATTGAAGAATGACTCCCAACATTAAATATTTGGACCTACAAATGATGGGATAACTAACATATGCATAAAAGACACATTAATTTAAAAAAGGCCTTCTTTTTTCCTGCAGGTCAAAATACAAAACTCTTCTACCACAAAAAATGCTAAATACGCAACACTAAGGGGAAAAAGAAGATTATTTTACCACAGCACCCAGCCAGTAAGCAGCTCCCAGGCTGGTGAGGTCCCCAGGATGTGTGCTTGTTCGTCCCGGCCCAAGTCCAATGTTAAACAGGCCCACTAAGATCTGTATAGTCTGTAAAGGATTCAGAACAATTACTGTAAAAGCTTAAAATTACCTTTTAACAGCTGGATGATACATTTCTTTTATGTTCTCACCCCAATAGCTGCAGCATCAAAGACCTGCAGCAGATGCAAACAGCAGCAAATCTTTGGACTGCAGCAAAGAAACTTCAGGATGTGACACACTGATGGAAGCATCTTCTCGCGATTTGCCAGCTTCCTTTTTTTGATGATGGGCCGACACCTAAAACTTGAAAGACGTTTCTGTCCTTTTGTTCAGCAGTGGGAATGTGCCTCCCACCAAAGAAATGTGTCGTCTTGCTACCTCTCTAGAGGTTGGAGCTCACACAGGTGGTCTCTCATTTTTGGTTCATGTGTGCATGTGAGGGGTGGGTATTTGCAGAGGACCCACATTTGAATGCGCCAAATTCTCAATGCTTAAAGCAAACAGAGTCACAATTATCAGTCAACAAACCTATCAAATCCAAACGTGCAGGTGTATTAAAGCCGTTGGTGTGCTCTAAGGCAGCGAGATAATGCTTGTGTCCTTTGCCTGCCATTATTTATTTAGTGACTGTAAAATATGCAACAGAGGACAAAGTAAAGCATGTTGTGTTTCTGTCTTTTCTGTATTATTCTTTAATACATCTATTCATAATACATCTGCTTTTTTAATCTTCCATTCACCTGTGGTATGTATATATTATTAAGTGCTGTATGATGCAATGGTGGCTTCAAGTGGGACATGGGGAAAAGGTCAAAATGTGACATTTCTTCTGTTGCAGCTAATAAAAAAAGATAACTTTAATGTTGTCATGGTTACTTGGATTATGTATATGTTTCTAGTTCTGTTCCTTAGCTGTTAGTTTCCTTTTGTGATCCTTGTCTCCCTGGTTGTGTCCTTGTGTTTGTCTGGTTTCTCTGTGTTCCCTCTCTTGTGTTGTTATTATGTCTGTAGTCCTGCATCCTGTGTTTTTCCCTTTCCTGGTCCCACATTCTCCTCTGTGTGTTTCATCTTTTTGTTTTCCCGCTCTTGTGCATGTGTTACTTTCCTATTGTGTATATATTGTCTGTTTCTGCCACTGCTCTTTGTTACATCGTCGTCAATTTTCCCCTCATCCCAGGTGTCCTGTTCATTTAGAGGTTTCCTGTTTAGTTCATTAGTGTTTATAAGTGTCAGCTTAGTGCTAGTGACAGCCAGATGAAGCTTTCTGAAGCATCGAAGCTTGTATCGATAAAGGGTTCATTACTCAAAGCTTTTCAACATAATCTTCTTTGGTAGCATCTGGTGGCCAAAAATATGAAGCAGGTTGAATCTACAACTTAAAAGGAACTGTTTCCTCATGGTTGCCCACTCAAGACAGCAGAGTTGACAGCTTCTGTTTAATAAAATGTAGCAGTTCTACCTGAAATCATTCTAATCAGTCTATCATTGTGGAGTTTTGTACATGCTTTTTTTTTAATAGTTCCAGTAGATTGAGTAGTAGTGCAGGCTTGTTGATCTAAATCCATCACAGTACAGCAAGCTAACCTGTTTATCCTGCACTAACCTGTAGAGCATAACACAGGTAGTCTGCCTCAGTTTGATTTGTGCCACCTTTCACAATATGAAGAAATATAATGTCACATGTAGCCTACAGACCCAAAAAACAACAACAAACCCCCCACTAAAAATAACTAACTAACTAAATAAATAAATACTCAAGTAAACTTCAGATACCTGAAAATTCTACTTAAGTACAGTGACAAAGTATTTGTACTTCGTTACTTCCCACCTCTGCAATCACCACCAAAACACGCAGCACAAATCCCGTCAGTGATTCATTTTCTTGTAAACTTTTGGAGGATTGGCGCAGTTACGATTTTCTGTCACGTTCATCTGTTTCTTAAAAGTTTAGCAATAACGCTGTTTCAAGCTCATGTTGTGATCAACAATAGTAGTTATTTAATACTTAAATACCCTGCAAAAATAATTAATAATTATGTTATAATACAACACACTTCTTGGAGGTTTTTTGTGCTTCCACTAAAATCCTACGAACAGTCACCTGCATTTCTACAACTATTTGCTGTTTCACTTAATGCCTAAATACATAGATAAAAATCGGCGCTTTGATTATTATAATCTGGTTCCTTATCTTGAGGTTAATGTAGTGACACGTCTGCTTTCATACTATGTGGCCACCAGAGAGCACCGTTATTCTTTTCAATAATCCCAAATTTGATGGAGCCTCATGAAAACGTTTATTTGCTAAATTATTATTGTCATAAATTATCATCATTTTAGCTAAACTTTTTATTAATTTTTTTTTAAAAAAAACAACACAATGTCAGTAATACAAAAAAGTTTTACAGAAAATGTTTTATATGTCTATAAAAAATGTTTATAATATATAGTTATAACCGGAGTTCATTTAAAATATTGTTAAATTAGTCCACCAACGTTTTTCACTGTGTTGTTCCTTTTTGCTAGTGAGGGTAATTCTGCTATATTGGATTATTTTCAATTACCTTTGTGTGTAACTGTTGAGCAAAGGGTTAATTTGTTTATATCTTCCTTACGGGCGGAAGAACAACGGGCAAAATCTCGCATCCAACAACAGCTGCGCAACAAACATACAAGAAGATATTAATTTGGATCTTGCTTTCTTTTCTTCTGCTCTGACAGGTAAGTCGGTTTGTTTTATTTTGTATTGTAATCCAGGTTAATGTGACGTAATTATTGGTAAACAGGGGGTGCAGATCAAAGCGAGCTTGTAAGGCTAACTTGGAAAGCTGCAATGCGCTCCGTGGTGCCAGTCACGGGTGGAGCTGTATTACTGTAATAGTTGAATTACGTCATACTGCGTCATATTATAGTGTCCAGAAAAAAGGCTGACCAAAATCATAGCTCGATTTCCCGGATCAGACGACACAGTTTCGCTCCCTGCCGCTGATAGCAGCGCACTCACTTTGGACTTTCAAACATTTACAGGAGTAAAGTGAAGCTTCTTCCGCTCTACAGCAGATCAACAGTTTTCTCTCTGGTAGGTAACAGCACTTTCCTAATATGAGGAGGATCAAAAAAACAAAGTCCAGACGATTTCAAAAATATCAACAAAGCTAATGAAAAGAGAATTAAGTTCTGAATTTTTCATACACCAGCTTTACGCTGTTACTTAATTTCACAGGAAGATGGAATTACAGTACAATCTGTCTGATATTTGTTTCATGATTTCTCAGTCTCGGTTTCAGAAATACTCTCCAATGCCACTTTATTGAGTGGACGCTGCTAATAGGAGCCCTTTTGCCTTCAGAGCTGGTTTAATTCTGCCTGGCACAGATATGCTTGCAATTCTCAGCCTGTTGGTTCTACTTATTCAAACGTTCTATTCAGACTTCCTTCCCCCTGAGAAATGTCACCCTGATTTTAATTAGTTATGATGTGTAAGCATGTTTGCAAATCGTTCTGCAACTCAGCATGTCAGTCTCAATAATTCAATTTATTCATAGTGCTGAATTGATGCTTTTGACCTTTATTATACAGAGTGCCAACTCTTAATGAGCACAACTGCAATGTGTATATAAAAATCACACAAAAACAACTTATTTAATCATTTTATTCCTAACACCTTTGTTTAAGCTCAAAGCAGTCTGGCCATTCTTCTCTGACCTCTATAATAAACAAGGTATTTTTCTCTCACAGACCTCACTGAATTTTTCATTATGGACATTTTTCTGTAAACCTTAGAGATAGTTGTCTAAGTAGATCATCAGTTTCTGTAATATTCAGACCAGCCCATCTCTTACCAAAGACCACTTAAATCACCTTTCTTCACTTTAAACTCAGCAGGTCATCTTTCCAGTATCTACATGCTTAAATACTTTAAAGTGCTTTCATTAGATATTTCACTAACAAGCAGTTTAATGGGTAATAAAGTGACTGTGACTGTTTATCTTCAGTACTGTTATTCAGTTAATCATCATCTTTATCTAATAGTTAAATGTATAGCACATGGACAGCAAATGTAAACACAACTGCATCACTTTATGTACTCATTTATTTATATACAAGTTATTTTATTTAATTATAATTAACAGCCATTCAGTATAAGTTACAGTTAATGGAGCTCAACATGATTATAAGGTGATTTTATAAGAATTAATATGAGACAATAGTGTGACAGGGTGTGGTTGGTAGCTCAGCTGCAGAGGAGGAGTGAAGCAGTGGCTTCAGGGTGTGGTATCAGGGGAGGCCGGTGTTTACAGTCGACAAGCATCATCTAATCATGTCTTCCCTATTTCAGTAGTGGCCGGGCCGGAGAGGAGAAGAGCTGCTGGAGCAGAGCACTGGTGCAGATCTGGAGCCGAAGGAGTGTGCGCTGGAAAGTGCAAAAAGTGATATTGTAGCAAATAAACAAAGGCAAAACGCAAGTTTCTGCATCATGTCAGGTCCTTTGGGTTACAGTGGTGCTGAAACCCAAGCTCCTCAGATGACCCTCAAGCAATTCTGGAGGTGTTCCAGGGAACCACGGTCGCATACTGGTGGAAGCCCAGGTGGTGGCACTGAGCCTTCTCACAACGGTGTACGTGTCCTTTCTGACGTTAGGAGAGCCATCCTGGACTGGCTGGGGCTCTCCCCTGAGGACCATCGGCACCCCTTCCAGATGGGATGGATGGGGCCGGAGGACTGGCATTGGCGTTTACCAGGAGGCTGCATGGTGCTGCAGCCAGGTGGCTACAGCCTGCCCCCACGCCAGGGGCGATGCAGCTGCTCAAGACGGTAGTGCTGGAGCAATTCATGAAGGGACTTCCAGTCGGGATGGCGCAGTGAGTCTGCTGCCATCGGCTGGCAAGCCTCGAGGCTGCGGTGACGCTGGCCTAGGACCATCTGGGAGCGCAATTGGAACATCCACAGGAACGTCCACCAGTGACGGGCTGACCGGTCCCAGCCCCCACCAGCCCAACCCACAGCCATGGAGCGGAAGCCATTTCTGCCTCATTTGTCTCACACACTAAAAGATTACTGGGCAATAAATCTATTCGGACCAGCATCTACCACCCTCAGACTGACTGGTGGAGCGGCTGAATAAGACTTTAAAGTCCATAATTAGTAAGTTCATTCACGAGGATAAATGCAATTGGGATCGCTGGTTAGACCCTCTGTCAGGGGTGTCATTTTAGTTCAGGGGCCACATGGAGAAAAGTCTATTCTCAAGTGGGCCGGACTGGTAAAATCATTGTATATATAACTTAAAAACAACAACTTCAGATCCTTTTCTTTGTTTTAATATGATCAACATAAAAAATAAAGCTAGAGCCTGTGGACAGTATGTTCAAAATAATACAGGCACAACATTGCTATTAATCATAAAACACCTCAAGTTATTTGAAAATTCTGAGGACAAAGAGCACACAAGCACACAGTGCCTCAGTGATTCACAGAAGTATATCACAGATCACAGAACTATATCAGGGTGTCTCATGCGGCACTTTCAGTGGGGTTGCATAGTTTATTTGACCCCTGATACCTGGCATCTTTTAGTTTTCACCAGCTCATCAATATCAGGCGTCACATCCTGAGCGGCAGCCAAGTTCAGGATGTGATTCAAGTGCTTGTGCGTGAGTCTTGAGCGCAGTTTTCTTTTATTTATGCTCATTACAGAGAAAACTTGCTCACAAAGATATGTGGTTCCGAACATGCACAACAGTTTTGCAGCAAGGGCTGTCAAGTTGGGGTAACCTGGCAAGAGATTCTGATAGAATGTGTTCAAGCCAGCTGCGGCAAATTTGCCCTTCAAATCCGAGTCACACTGCAAGTCTATTATTTCAAATTGGATCCTGACGGGCAGATCAGAGGGATTCACGGTGAACGGCGAGCAAAGAACTTTGAAGTTTTTCTCCAGTTCACCAAAAATCTGAAATCGTTGCTCAAACTCTAGTAACAGTCCCATTATTTTATCTTTGAACCGCTTCATATCTGCCACACTTTGGGTCGTGCACACATTTTTCAGACAGGGGAAGTGAGCTGCATCACCGCCGGTGAGCTGCGTCTCCCACAATAACAGCTTCAACTTGAAAGAACGTATGCTGTCATAATACTGCATGACAACTTTGTTGCGTCCTTGCAGCTGTTTGTTCAAGTTATTCAGGTGCTCTGTAACATCCACCATAAATGCAAGGTCCTGCATCCATTCTGCGCAATGAAATTCTAACACTGGTTTGCCCTTTTCTTCCATAAACTGTTCAATTTCTTCTCGTAAATCAAAGAAACACCTCAGCACAGCACCTCGGCTCAACCATCTTACCTCAGTGTGGTATGGCAGGCCATAGATGTGGTCTTTCTCTCTGAGGAGACTGTCAAACTGACGGTGATTGAGGCTTTTGGATTGGATGAAATTAACAGTTTGGATGACCACCTTCATGACCTTATCCATTTTCAGTGACTTGCAACACAAAGCCTCCTGGTGCAAAATACAGTGAAAAGTCCAAAAATCAAGTCCTCCATTTGCAGATTGCACTTTATCTCTGAACTTTTTTACAACGCCTGCTTTCTTCCCGATCATTGAGGGCGCACGATCTGTAGGCTGACAGCGCGGGACCAGTCCACTCCGACCCTGTCCAGCGCGCCGACGAGTGCAGTGAAAATATCAGCTGCGGTCGTTGTATCTGTCATCGGCACCAAATCCACGAACTCCTCAGTGACGGTCAATGTGTCATCAACTCCGCGGATGAAAACTGCCAGTTGTGCAACATCTGTAATGTCCGTGCCTTCATCAATTGCAACTGAAAACGCAATAAATGACTTTACTTTTTGCTTCAACTGGCTGTCCAAATCTGCTGAAAGATCAGAAATCCTGTTGGCAACTGTGTTTCTTGTCAGGCTGATATTTGCAAAGGCCTGGCGCTTTTCAGGGCACGCAATCTCCGATGCCTTCATCATACATGTTTTTACAAATTCACCCTCACTAAATGCTAGTGCAATTTCGTTAGCAATGAGGTAGCTAGCTTTCACTGCAGCGTCACTGATGCCAACAGTTCATTCATCTTCTCTCTTCTCCGCTGTCCTTGAAAGTTGTCATATTTGTCGGCATGAAGACTCACATAGTGGCGACGGAGGTTATATTCTTTCAGCACTGCAACATGCTGGGAACACACCAAACATACAGCTTTCCCATTCACTTCCGTGAATAAATAGGAGGATGACCATTTTTCTTGGAACACTCTGCACTCTGTGTCCACTTTTCTCTTTTTTGACAGAGACATATTGGGGCAATGAGGGTGCCAAAGCATATCAGGTTTCAAATTATGCGGGCAAAACAAAGTAGCTCACAATTGCTATTGCGCCATCCAATGGATGCAATTGGAACAGCAGTTTCTTTTTTGAAAAATTGCAGCTCATTTTTATACTTTACAAAATCATCTCACGGGCCGGATTAAACCTGTTTGCGGGCCTGATCCGGCCCGCGGGCCGTACGTTTGACACCCCTGCCCTCTGTTGTTTGCATTGCAGGAGGTGCCCCAGGCCTCCACGGGATATTGTCCCTTAGAGTTACTGTTCGGCAGAAAGCAGGTGTTGGACCTGATTAAAGAAAACTGAAAGGAAGGTCCAAGCCCAGCGAAAAATGAGATTCAGTACGCCCTGGACCTGAGAGCAAAGCTGCACACTCTGGGGAGGTTATCAAGAGAGAATTTGCACCAGGACCAGGAATGTCAGCAGCGCCTGTACTACAGAGGGGCTAGACTGTGGCAGTTTTCACCGGGAGACAAAATGCTTGTATTACTCCCTTCTTTTAGCTTAAAGTTACTTGCCAAGTGGCAAGAACCCTTCGTGGTCACACGGTGAGTGGGGGATCTAGACTATAAAATGGTACAGTCAGACAGGGGTGGAGCCACACAGATATATCACCTCAACCTCCTTAAAGCGTGAAGAGAGGCTGAAACCGCTTCTTTGGTGAGCTTGGTTAAGAAGAGAGATAAGTTGGCTCCAGAGGCTCCAAATTCCACCATTCCCGCCTCCCTCCATTGTGATGACCAGCTCACACAAGCCGTTTGCATGTGTGAGCTGCAAAACAGTGTTTTGCAGATGTGTTCTGCCCCCTGCGCAGCCATACAAATCTCATGAAGCATCACTTTGAAACGCAGCCTGGCGTAATGGCGTAATCGCACCACTACATGTTATCTGAGCACAAAAGACAAATTGTGCAAAAGGAATTGGCAGAAATGTTAAAGCTGGGAATAATAGAAGAGTCGCACAGTGCTTAGTGTAGCCCCATAGTTCTTGCAGTGAAGAAAGATGGGTCTATATGGTTCTGTGTGAACTATTGCAAGATGAACGAAGTGTCACCGTTTGATGCCTACCCAATGACCCGGGTCGACGAGCTCCTGTGTACATCATTGACCGCCCCATTGTGTACATCAGCTGAAAATTGTCGGAGCATGAGGCCAGGTACAGTAAAGTAGAAAAGGAGTGCCTGGCCATCTGGTGGGCGGTCAACTCCCTATTTCAGTAGCGGCAGGGCCGGAGAGGAAGAGAGCTGCTGGAACAAAGCACCGGTGCAGCTCCGGAGCTGGAGCAAAATTCGCTGGAACGTGCAAAAAGCAAAAAGTGCTATTGTACAAAAAAAAAAAAAAACAACAACAGCAAAGCCTTGTGTCAAATCCTTTGGGTTACAAATCGGTATTGAGGGATTCAGATTTTTAATTTTGTTATTTGCACAAGTTAAATAAATGTTTTGTCTTAACACTTCAATGAGTTCAGCCATTTCTCCACAGCTGGGGCCTTAATGTGATTCAGACTATGTTCATTTTTTTCTACTCTTCTCTCTTTCAGTCTCCAGGATCTACAGGCAGGATGTCTGCCACTGTGTCCAAGGCTGATGGAGTCACAATACTCACCTTGACCTCTGACCCTAATAGCCCTTGGCCTCCTCTGTGCCAGATCCTCAAGAACCTTTGCTGCAGTCCAGTGTGCTGCAAAGTGTCTCAGCACCTGAGGCGCCTCAAAAGACCTTCTGAGATAGTGCTGGGGGTGAGCTACAACCTTAAAAGCTTCAGATAAGCCTCCAGAAGTTGTATTAAAAATGCAAATGAACTGCTAACTTAATCTGATACATGTTTAGTTAATATTCTTTTAATGAGCTTCTTCTTTGCACCCACCACATACTCCTTTAAAGGCTTACCGACAAACTCACTCATCACAAATTGTTTGCTTCAGTCCTGCAATACAAATGTTTTTTAGGAGCATTGTATGAACGCTTGACACCATTAAGCCCCCAGTTTTAAACAAAAACCCTGATAATGCAACAACGCAAAGGCTTACCAACAAACTCACTCATCCACTTGCACATTTAAACATTCAGGAGATAAAACACTGTCAGAACTATTGTTGCCTCCTATTAATGTCAGAAAGCCTTCCAAGAAGACAGAGTAAAGGTAAATTTTATATGGGTCACTGATGCCACCGGCTTTGTATCAGTGTCATGTTTCCTTACTCCACGTGAGTCTAACTCTCTCACTGACAAATTTATTGGACTTAAAAGTGAGAAGGTTTTATCCACTGTGGTTTAAAAGAGGGCAGCACGATGGTTAGCGATGCTGCCTCCTCCTGACTTCATTTCCACCATCAGGCTGGGGTCTTTCTGTGTCGAGTTTGCATGTTTCCCCCTGTGTTTGTGTCGGTCTTCTCTGGGTTCTCCGGCTTCCTCCCACAGTCCAAAGGAATGCTGTTAGTGGGGTCAGGTTAATTGGTAACTCTAAAATTGCTCAAAGGTGTGTATGTGGGTGTGAATGTGAATGTGTGTCTGTCTCTATGTGGTAGCTCTGTGACAGACTGGCGAACTGTCCAGGGTGTACTCTGCCTCTCACTCTAAGACAGCTGGGATAGGCTCCAGGCCCCCCACGACCCTGACAAGGATAAACAGAAGAGAATGGATGGATAGTTTAAAAGGGTTTTTCTGTCACACTACAGAAAAAGCCTGAGAGAAAGTGCTCCAGTATACAGCATATTCTATGACTGGTGTTGAACACCTACAGTACATCACAAGTTGTTCATTCTGTGCTTCTTCTTTCTCAGACTCTGCAGATCATGATTGGGCTTCTCAATGTTGTCCTCGGATCAATCCTTATAAGCCAACATGATGAATCATGGACCATGAGTTATACCGGCTATCCTTGTTGGATGGGAGGGTTGGTAAGCAAGCTAAGCAGCTTTCCTCATTTTTTTAACTAAGAATGGATCCACATAAGTAAATAGTACTCAAAGGAGCTGCTGGAGAAACATTTTGCAGCTTATTAGGTTAACTGGTAACAGGGCAGAAATATCTTCTCTGGACCAAAGCTAATTTAAAAAGCAAAGTGTAAAACTGTTCTGTGGTCAGACGAATCAAAATATGGAAATAATATCCAAAAACATGGACATCTGTCATTTTCAATTTCTTCGAAGGAAGTACAGGAGAAATATCTGTCTTTTAAAAAGATTTAATTTGCTTCTGTGAAAGCAGCCATGTGACTCGACAAAAAGGATGACCCTGAATTGGGCCATACAGTTTTATATCCCAACAATAACACATTATTATTATGACTATCTTCTTCTGGAACTGACGTGGCAGCCCTGTTGTCTCCCTTTGAGTCTCCTTCCCCCGCTCACGTCTGTTCACATCCCTCATTATCCTCTCCTTTCCTGGAATGACAGAGACAATAAAACCCTCCCTGCCTAGCCTTGATTATTTAATATTCTAATTTATTATCTAACTTTGGGACATTCTGTTCGTACTCCCTTGGCCCAGAAAATATCATCCTGACTGTTATTTGGTGTGATGTGTGAGCATGTAGCAAAATAGACCCTCTGCGCTTTACGCCAATTCTCAATATTTCAGTCCAGACATGGCACTGAAAGAGGCTCCTGACCCTCAAAAACACGGAGCGCCAACAAGTTTATGAGTACATGTGATGTGTATATAAAAATATTAAAAAACAGCTCTATTTAATCATTTTAAATCCTAACATATCCCCCCTTTTACATGTGTTTTACATGTGAATCAAAAGAACGTGTTTTGTTCAGCTGCTATCCAACAGACGTCCTTCCAGTGTAATACTCAGCCTTTCCCTCTTAACTGGAGTGGAGTCCTGTGCTCAAGCCAGTGTAAAATCAGCTGTTGCCCTCCTTTGGTCAGTAGTTGGGTCTTATAGACCATTAACCTGTCCCCTCAGGTAAACGCACCAAACGGACATAGACATTTTGTCATGATCCTGGGTCCTTTTGACCCAGCGTTTTGTGTTTTCTATTATGGTACTATGGTTTCTGTTCCTCCTCGGTTTGTGTTCATGCTTTTCTGCCGTGCATTCCTGTGGTTAGTCCGTGTCTTTACATGTATGTGTTCCTGTTTTATTTTGAAGGTCTTTGTCTTATGTCAGAGTGTCCTGTTTACGTTCCCCCACCTCATCAGCTGTTATGTCTCCCAGGTGTGTTCCCTCCTGTTTCCCATCCCCCTGATTACTGGTGTGTATTTATTGTGTGTGTTCACTCGTCCTCGTTGCTGGTTCGTCTGTGTTGTTTCCCCTCAGTCTCCCTGCGACTCTCCGTTTGTATTTCCCCGGACCTTCCTGCACCTTCGTTTCTGGTTTGTTTTGTTAGTTTTACCCAGTTTAGGTTTTCCGGTTTCATGTTCACCCGCCATTGCTGTTTGTACCCACTCCTGTAAATAAATACTCACCTGCACCAGAGCTGCCGCCTTTTGGGTCCTCTCTACAAATTCCACACGCCTGCCACACCGGGCGTGACACATTTTACCTTCTAAACATGATTCAATGTTTCTTTTTAATCATTAAAAGCCTAAGCATGCAAATGAGCAATGTACATTTAGCCCTTCTTACTTCTCAACATAAAGTGTTCCAACTTATGTCTCGGCTCAGCCATGAATCCTCCTCACCTGATTCAGCTCTGATCCCAACCAGCAATGGCATCTGATAGGATGGTGCTGCATGTTTTTCCATTAGTGCCGTTGTTATCTGTTAATTACTGTACTCAAACATTGGATTAGACAACATCCACAACAAGTCAATATAGCTGTGAATGTAGCCAATGACACCATCAGTGATAAAATAAAAGCTTTATATTCTATAAATTTATTTTTCAACCACTCACCCAGAGGACCCGCTATCCCAGAAAATTCCTTCATCTCATTTGATAATGCCCTGGTAACTGACCCGTCCTATTCTGGACTGTCATAAGTGACTTTAACGTCAGCTGTTCTGAGAGTCCTGCTATTGCATTCCTGGCATCTGTCATAAACAGGATGTGACAAGTGATAATAATAACAACTGTACTGCATTAAAACATTGACAGCAGGTGGGATATCCAGTCTTTAAGTGATGACCTAATGAACCCTGCTTCCAGGTCCAAACTACTCTGCATTTATTAAGGCTGTTGTGTTTTTAACATGTTTTAATGTTTTGTATCTTGTTCTATTTAATCTGAACAAGGCCCTTAAAAAAGTCAGTAATCACTGTTGGCCTCTCTCAGTTTTGATCATCACTATTCATTTTAAAACTCAGTTTTTAAAACCTTACGATGTAATTACAACACAGCCCATGCAGCAGTATATTGATGACTAACCTAATTTTTGCGGTTGTTCTCCTGACTGAAGTTTGGTCCGTTTACAGCATCCTGCCATACGATTGCATTTGTCCCTAACCATCGGGAACCCTCACGTTGACTTTTATCGAGTGGAAAAAATTTAGTGTTCATCCTCCAGCTTCACTGTGTTTATGTTATGCTAACCATAGCTGTGTCGCTAGCCTTGCAGCACATCATTATATACCAGCTAGCCCAACTTCAGTAACCCTACAAACATCACTGCTGTTTAGTTTTCTGTTTTCATTTATGTTGGAGTGATAGCAGAGCTGTACGTTTTAATTTTTGTTGTGGCGATTAAGCTGCTAGATTTTTGGTTTTGGTTTTAAGGCCCAGGGAAATGAACCCGCCAGCGCTCTGTAGCGGCCGTGACCGCTGGCTATAAGGAAAGGCTGCTCTTCATAGAGGACTCACGCTCGGGGAGATGTTTTCTGGTCTACTCTGGCTCCTAGAAGAGCCTCAGGAACTCTCGTGTTGTCTTTGCATACCTCCACAATGATCTTAAAATAAATTGGAGATTTCCCGCATACCACCAGAGAGAGCCCAAGTACCACTAGTGGTACGCATCACAGTTTACAAACCACTGGGTTAGAAAATCTCTGCACATTGTAATAAAAATAATTAATACAGTCAACATTGTTATTGGTTGTTATCCAAAGTACTATAGATTTAAACCCCGTTGGCTATTGGGTTTGCCAATATATATTCATCTGGAACTCGTCTTGGTATTCCTATTGCATCTATATATGTTGGAAAATATAGTATGAGATTAAAACTGTCTATTGTGGACCATCTAGTTTGATTTTTAGACTTACCTTTTGCCTATGTCCTATAACTGTTACTGGCAGTCCGAACTGGACCAGGTACTGGGCAGGAAATTTAACAGTTTCTTTCCTCCACAATACCAAAAAAAAAAAAAATCTGCCCTTGATATCAAAATAATTTTTTTAGGAATTTGACCATAAAGTGACATTTATGGTGTTGTTACCCCAGTCAGGGCTTACCTCTCCCCCTTTGGTAAAATTCCTCCACATCAGACATGTGTAATTACCCTCCTTTGGCGTGAAAACTGGCGGTGTGGTCAAGTTGGGTGCTATAGGAAACAAAAGCAGAACAATTATCAGGCATGCGTTGCATATGCAAAGCTAGCATGCATTTAAATTCTTGATCCTCTGGCCGTAATGGCACGTTATAATTGGATTTATCAAGGATAAACTTAATGGGTTACATTTTTCTTTCTTTTTTTTGCCTTTTTTTTTTTTAATGGCATGACATCCTAGCACATGCCCCCGCTAGTTGTATTCTACTTTTTAGTGATTGGCTACCTTCAAGGAAAATACCTCAGTCATGTGGACCAGTGTTTGTTATTACATAACTCCGTTTTAGACATGACAAATCTGCCATACCCTTTGTTATACACAAATATTGGTTTGGTTATTTTCCTCTTTAAAATTTAATTAGCTCTTTCTACAATGCCCTACGATGCTGAATGGTAAAATGCTCCACAGATGAGTAATGCCTAGAGCTTTCTCCACCTTTGCCAGATGTTTATTATTAAAGTGGAATCCGTTGATTGATGTGATGGTCGTTGTCATAATCATCATACTTTAAAACAACCACAGCTGATCAAAGTGCTGTAAAATGAAACCAAATAATAAAATTTACATAAGATATAAATAAAAGCCAAATAAAAGAAAAAAGTAAAATAATTAAATTAGTTATTAACTAACTAATTTAATTACAAGAGAAAACTAAGTCTCACTGAGGTCAAAAGCCTAAGAAAAAAACAGGTTTGAAGACGTGCTTTGAAAGTGGACAGTGAATGGGCCTCTCTAACATGCAAGGGCAAGTTATTCCATAATTTAAGAGCAACAATAGAAAAAGCCCTGTCCCCTGTGAGCTTCCTCCTGGATCTCGGTACTTCCATGAGCAACTAGTCAGCTGACCTAAGAGACCAACAGGGTGTGTAGGGTTGAAGAAGCTCAGAGAGGTAAGGCGGGGCAAGACTGAAAGCATTTTAAAACAAACATAAGAATTTTAAAATGAACTCTAAAAGATACAGGCAGCTGGTGCAGTGAGGCCAGCACAGGGGTTATATGCCCTCTTTTATGAGTTCCCGTTAGCAGTCGTGCAGCGGCATTTTGGACCAGCTGCAGACATGAGAGTAATGGCTGACTGACCCCCACATAGAGTGAGTTACAGTAGTCTAGATGGGAAGAAATAAAGGCATGGATCACTGTTTCAAAGTTCTGCCTAGAAAGAAAAGATTTCGCTCTTGCCAGTCACCTTAAATGATAAAAACTGGACCTCACCACTGCTCTAATTTGGCTGTCCAATTTAAAATCACGGCCCAATTTAAAACCAAGGTCGGTAATAACAGGTTTAAAATAAACTTCCGGGGGTCCCAAATCAGAGGAGGACTTACAGGGACCACTGGGTCCAAACACCAGCTCCTCTTTTTTCTTTTCATTAAAATTTTAAAAGTTTAAAGCCAACCAAGCTAGGCATGTCGAGACATGTTTTATGGAGATGCCATCCTTTTTCTTTAGTGGCAAATAAATTTGGCAGTCATCAGCAATGAAAAGGTTGAAACCCAGATGCAATAAATACAGTAAAAACAGCAGTAGCCCTAAAGTTGAGCCCTGTGGGACGCCACATGACAGAGAAGCAGAAGATGATTCAGGAGTGAGAGGGTTGACAGAGAAAATTCTATTTGCCAAATAAGACCTAAACCAATTAAGTGCAGTGCCACCGATACCCACTAGATCATTTAATCGAGATATTAGAATATTGTGGTCTACTTTGTCAAAGACAGCATTTAGGTCAAGCAAGACCAGAACAACGTGGTTACCAGAATCACATGCCAGCAGGATGTCATTAAAAGCACTTAATAATGCAAATTCTGTGCTATGAAGGGTTTTAAAACCTGAGTGAAAACCCTCAAGGATTCCATTATTATCTAGAAAATATTTCAGTTGACAAAAAACAATTTTCTCTAAAACCTTGGAAAGTAAAGGCAGCTTGGAAATAGGCCTAGAATTAGCTAATACTGTGTGATCAAGGCCAGGTTTGTTAAGCAGTGGCTGCATGTTTGAAATTTGCAGGAAACATACCAGAGGAAAGACTGCTGTTAATAATGTCAAGGACAGACTGCCCTATACTAAGTAAAATTTCTTTAAAAAATCAAGGTAGGAAAAGATCCCAGGGGAACCTGCAGGCTTAATATGGCGAACCACATCCTCTAAAGTGGAGAGGATCACAAACTCAAACTGAGTAAAAACAGCAGTGCAAGGGACTGATGGTGACAAACTTTTCAATAAAAAAGCTCAGAAAATTATTGCAGATATCAGGAGAAACTTCCAAACAGACATTTGGTGGAGTATTAAGAACAGATATAATAATCTTAAATGACACACGTGGGTTATGACGGTTGGAAGAGATAATATTTGCAAAATATTCTCTTTTGCCTCTTTGACAGTGTTCTTTTAGAATTAGAAATGACACTTGCATTTTATCCTTTTTCTGCGTTCTGCTCGATGACAGTCCCTCTTAACAGCACGAGTTCTGTCATTAAACCAAGGCTCAGGTTTGGCCTTAGGCTGGTTTTTAATGGAGTCACAGAGTCCAAGATTGTTTGACAGCAAGAATAAAACCAGGAATTAAGCTATTCTGTATGAGAGGAGACCAAGTCAGAAGGGCCACAGAGCTGATTAAAAGCAGCAGAAAACTGCGCGGCAGTGGAGGGGTTAATAACCCAATAGCACCGAGCGGCAGCACAAGATTTAACTACAGTATGTGTAAAACCAACATTGAATAACACAGGCAAACAATCTGAGAGTATAGAGTCACAGATCTCCAGATTAGTGACAGGCAGACCATATGACAGAACAAGGTCCAGTGTGTGTCCGTGCTCATGTGTAGGTCCAGGCACGAACTGTACCAGGTTAAAAGAGTGAATAAGCCTTAAAAGTCCTTTACCAGTTGTTTATCAGGACAACACACATGTATATTAAACTTTCCAAGAACAGCAACAACAACATGAATTGCTGAGTCTGTATAGATGTTCACTCTTTTTCCGTCTGAGAGTTGTAGTGCTTTGGTGAGAGCTACACTTTCACACTATCCATCATGGCTCTGACTCACCATAGCAAATTTGCTCCTCTGTAACATCTGTCAGTATACAAGGTGAGATCTGTATGCTCCAATGGCTCAGTTTGTAGATCTGATCTCAATCTGTTGTCCTTAACTGCTTTCTCTATGCAGTCATGTTGTTGATGTTCCACTGACATCATTCCTTCAGCCATGTTGACTGCTTGCGTGCCATAAGTGATATACGGCTGTGTAACCATGCTGGAGATCTTTATCTTCCTTGATGATGTCAAAGAAATGAATGTGAGCGCAAAAAATGCCAAAACTCCATGGTTAATGTTGATTTTTAATGGTTTTTGATGGTTTTTTTGTTGTTGTTTTTTTGTTGTTTGTTTTTTTTAATGGTTGACTTTTGCTTGTGCTTTTCCATATTGTCCAATCTTCTGTTTTACTCCCTCCTTTTTCTGAAAAAGCATGGCATTTACAATTCCGTCTTTTTCAGAAACATCCATGAAAAAATCAGTCTTGTAGTCTGGTGAGGCAAGGGCCACTGCTTGTGCCAATATCTGTTTGGTGTCAAAAACGCACTCCTCCTTCCTGAGTCCAAGTCAGTTCAGCTGTAGAGTGTTTGTTGACAATGGTTAAAATGTTCAATGTTGAAATTTTTGCTCCAGTATCAGCCATTAAGGAGATCTTCTCACCCTCATTTGTACACGTCACCATTGCCTCTGTCTTAGGTGTTGTAACTGGACTTACATATACTCCAGGGCCCCATCAATATGGGTTTTGCTCCAAATCTCGGGGACCACCACTGGCTGGAGCATTTGTCTGTAGTTTGTTACTCTTCCTTCGCCATAGTCTGGAATCCTTCCTTGTGGTCCAGCTGTCGATCTCTGGGCCCTCATTTGTTGTGGATATTGGGTCGGACATCGGACAGTCACCTGACATAATGTTGCAAGTGCTTTCTCCATAACAAATCTGTCATAAAACTCAATCCAACCACCCCATCAAGCAAGTCTTGCACAGATCTTGGCAAACCAATTTCACTCTGATTTCTCCACAAGTGTACGGTTGCCTCACTCCTATCAGGCAGCACTCCTGTGTGATGTTCTCAAAGTAGGGCTACTCGTTCCAGATATTTAGTCAAGGACTCATTGGCTTCCAACTTCAATCCTTTAAGTGCCCTTAGATTTTCATTCCCGGGTACAGGGTTCTCATATGTTCCCACAGAGTGTTCCTGAAGGGATCAAATTGATCGCTATCATGGGTTCCAGAGCCAATCCTAATTCCTTCCAGCAGTTTTCATGCACTGTGTTACCCCTTCTGTTCAAGAAAGCAAGGCACGAGAAGGTCTCTAATGGCAAGTGCCTCTCCTGCTGTGTTGTCTTCAAAAGTTGAAATCCATGCTGGTGCTCCAGCACACAAAGGTGGTTTTTCTCACCAGTCCTTCTATATCTCTGAGATAAACTGGTTCTCCTGTCATTGTTATATGAACTGGCATAGCAAGTGGCTGTTGTTGCTTTTTTACCTCCAGTCTGGTCCAGTGCACACCGCTACCTCTGCTGATCAATGCAGATAATTCCTCTTCAGCTTCTTCTTCAATCTCACGTTCTCCTCCTTTAAAAAGGACCATCTTCTTTCCTCCACACAAAGAAATCAGCTGTTGTTTCTCTCCCTCTCCCTCAGGTGTGACATTCATTGTCCCTGGATTCAACTTCACTGGATGACCGGTGTTCCCAGGTGTGCTGTCAGATCTAGGCAAACTCAAACAGTCAGGTAGAAGCTCCAGGTGTTGTAGTCTGTACCCCTTCTTTGTTTGTTCTTTGTGATGATGTTTGTAATTTTTGGTCTTCACCTTGTAACTTGTAGTTTGGATCTTGGATTCTTACTTGTCTTTCTTTTCCTCTTAGCATCCAATAGCACATATCTAAGGTTATCATCACGTGCTCTCGCTTCTTGTCCATTTCCTTCCTCTTGGAGCCTCCTGATTTTCTCCCTTTTTCCATCCATTCTGGTTGCTCATATTCTTCATTAGCTTGCTTCTCTATTTGGAATATGGTTCCACTCCTGGCTATTTCCCCCCCAAGACAAGATGCTATATCTAGGAATAAGGACTCTCTTACTCGCAGGTGTAATTATTATTTCTTTCCTTTACTTTTCTGTTATGTTTTTTTCTCTGTTATTCTTTGAAACCAAAAACTAAATTCATCTTCATCAATTGCTAAGAATTAGACGATCAACCTCTATTTGAAAATGATGACAATGCAATGTTTTTCTCTTTTCACAAAACTGCAAACTTCAATTGTAAAGAAAGTAATTCTGAAGTAAAACTGCAAATTTAATTATTCTAATTTAAAGCAAGCAAAATCAGAGCTGTTCAACCCAGCTGGTAAATAATTCAAAAACAAACACACTGTACTAAACTAATAAAAGGTGAAATCAACAATGTCAAAAATCAATGTAAGAATTAACTAAAAAAGAATCTGTATCAGTACTTGATTAAAAATTAATCAAACAAAAATAAAAGTCAATTTAGCAATTAACTGAAGAGTAATCGTCTTCAGAATCAAACCAAACAAAAATGAAAATTAATTTCGAAATTGACTCACGCAATTAACTGTATATATGAATCAATCAAAGAAAATCATATGGCATAATCAGAAAAGCAGTTAATTTTAGATTATAAGATCAAGATGCTAAGATCAAATGCAAAAACAAAACAGATAGCCCCAAGACTGTTTACTTGTCATCAACTGATGACAGAAATTAATCCCGAGATCAAATGCAAGGATCAGAAACAAACAGCAGTTAGCCTAAGAGTGTTAACTGATAATGCAATTAAAAGATGAAGATACAAAGATCAGATCAGATCAAAAACAAATAGCAGTTAATTCTACAGCAGTTTACTGATAACAACTAATGACAGATCAATTATTTCACACTGTAAACTGTAAAGCTGCTACGTTGGTCATTTTAAACCGCTTCAAAGTCAGTTCAAAATTTCAATTGTAAATTTTTAGACTGTTATTAATCCTTTTTACCTCAAAGTGTATATTTTACTCCCCTTACCTCAGTCTCAAATAGTACATATATTTATTCTTCTTATTCTTACTCTTCCTATATTTATTGTTGTTCTTTTGCACTGTATAGAACTGGAGCCTGGTCTTCTCGTCTCTCTATATACTGAACTGTATATGGCAGAGATGACAATAAAGTTTACTTTGACTTTGACTTGAATTGAAAGATCAAAATGCAAAAACGAATACAAAACAAATACCAGTTACTGCTATAGCTGTTAAGTGATTGCCAAACAAAAATAAATGTCAATTTAATATTTATCCTCAGAAACATTTCATTGTTTATCAAACAAAACAAAGTCAATGTTCCTCATTATCTGCTCCTTTCCTGGAATGACAGAGATCATGACCACTACTCATGCTAGTTCCTTCATCTGGGTAGGAATTTTCTCCAGGACCCAGGTCAGGTTCTTTTCAAATATTTATCTATTGGTATTACACGCTGCATCGTCTCACTGCATGACTATTGTGTAATATCTCCCTCGTCTTCTTCTGTTTTACTGGCAGTTGGCAACCCATTTAATTAGAGCAGGTAGTTGTACTGCCTTCTAGTGGAAGAGTACAACGAATTAGAGTACGAATCAGGTGGAACCAGATAATCTTCCACGGCACACCTGACCATTTCTGACAGCACACCTATGTGCCACAGCACAGTGGTTGAGAAACCCCGGTTCAGAGTATGTAGAGTATCAGAGTTGGTGCTTAAGAAAAAGCAGGAGGATCTTATGAAATCAAATGTGTTTTATTATTGGAAATCTTAATCCCTTACTTCTGTGGTTTAATTGATATATTGCAGTTTCTTGTTGTCACCTTAAACACATGATGTGTCTCCTCGTTCAGTTGGAGGAATGTAACTTTAATGTCTTTGTTTTTTTGTCTTGTGTAGTTCATCGTGTTTGGAATTGTCAGCATTTTGTCTGACAACTATCCAAGTCCATGTCTGGTGAGTAGTTCAGATGTACCTAAGAAGGACAACTTGAATTTCGTCTCTTCTTTTTCCTGTTTAAGTTGAAGATATGAAAGTAGAAGTATAATATTCTATTTCAATATACACGTTTACGCCAGGTCTCATGTATGCACATCTATGTATATGTATTTATGTAGGATGGAGCTGCAGAGCTTTTTAAGATTAATACCAACCACTGCGAGCTTTCCTGCACTGACTGACTGTAAAACTTTTAACCGACCAGCCTTCTAATGTCTAAAATTTGATTTTACATTAACTGACACATCTTGTATTTCAGGTTATCATCAATGTGATTCTGAATCTGACTGGGGTTGCTTTTGCCATTGCAGCCATTGTGCTGTATAGCATCAGTGTATCTAATATATATTGGTCGGAAATTTGTGAGGAATGCTACGGCGGCGAAACAGTAATTATGGTAAGTGTAGGTAAGGGTAGTTCAGGTTAAAATACCTAACTGACAAGTGGAAAATATACGGTTTTAATTGTTTCGTAGATATGATCACAGGTTTCTGCTTCTGAAATCTGTGGATTTGCAGCTGGTGATCAGATAATAGTGTATGTAGGTTTTTGACTGTAGGATGATGTTGCGATCACAGTCACGTCTGTACAGAAGTCTCTGCCCGCTCTCCGTTCAAAGGGTCTGAGCCTGAGTCACAGGGGTATTACTGCAATAAAATTGAACACTGTTGTTTGTATCCCAACAGATGCTCTACAGAAGCATCATTGCTGTGCTAATTGTGCTGTCAGTCCTGGAGCTCTGTGTCACCATCAGCTCAGTCGTCTTAGGGATCAAGAGTCTGAAGAGCAAAGAAAAGGGACAAACCAAGGTAACAGACTAGCATCACTTCAAGGGGAAACTGTTATTTAAGCAGAGACTGTTGGCTGAATATGTGGAGGGGTTTTTTTTTCTTTTGTTTTTGTTTTGTGTGAGTTCTTATGTGGAAGTTTATGAATATTTGGTGACTAGCTCAAAAGCCAAACAGATTTATTCATTTTACTTTACCAATATTTTCTTTTTTAGAGCACTGATGACCCAGAGCTCTACAAACCACTTCTAGAGGAAGATACCACTGAGCCTACAGTCTGAATGTAATTGTGCTGTGAAGCATTGTAAGCATGGGCCTTTACAGCTTTGACTCTGTACTGCAACATTATCATGCACTTCTCTTATTACTTTGTTGTTTTGCTTTGGTTTTGTTTTTTTTGTTTGTTTTTTTTTACTATATTGGTCCATGTTACATGAAAATAACAGAATCTGTTGCACATTTCATCAGCATTTGACTACAGACGTGAGGGCTGTATGTCTTTAGTCATTGAAGGTGAGGCACTGAGGCAACACTGTCTATATACTTTTGGCAGTGATGTTATTATTTTAGTTGTGACCATCAAGTGTGCATGAGGTTAGATACAGTGTGTTTTAGTGGCAAAAGCAACCACTTCTAATATTATAACTATGCTTAAAAAGGTTATCACATTTTTAAGCATAGTTATTATTAGAATAAACGTATTTAAAATTCTATAATGATATGTAATTTGAAGCCATCTTCAAGCTTTTGAGATCATGCATATACTGTATATAGAAATATGATCCATGATGTCAAGAGATGGGTTATGAACTCTTTTTGTGAAGCTGCGGGCTGAGTGTTTTCGTCATTGTGGTGTCTTGAAATGACTCAAGAGTTTTTCAAGTTTCGTCTCCTTTATTAGTGCTAGTATGACTGGACTGAGGACGATCTGCAGGGCAGTTTGGACAGATACTAGAACCTTTTTGAATGGTTATGACAACTTCCCGTGCTGTGGATTTTTGGATGACATGTATACCTATACCCCAAGTGGAGGAGTTTAAGTATCTCGGGGTCTTGTTCACGAGTGACGGGAGAAGGGAGCGGGAGATCGACAGACTAATTGGTGAAGCGGCCGCAGTACCGGTATGTTGTGGTGAAGAGAGAGCTGAGTGTAAAAGCAAAGCTCTCAATTTACCGGTCACGAGCTGTGGGTAGTGACCGAAAGAACGAGATCGCGGATACAAGCAGCAGAAATGGGCTTCCTCTGTAGGGCGGCTGGCCTCTCCCTAGAGATAGGGTGAGAAGTTCGGCCATCCGGGAGGGGCTCAGAGTAGAGCCGCTGCTCCTCCACATCTAAAGGAGCCAGTTGAGGTGTTCTAGGCATGTTCCACCGGGAGGAGGCTCCAGGGCGGAAGAAAATGGATGGATGGATGGATGGATGGATGGATGGATGGATGTAGACCTATATATCTGCACTGAACGTCACCAGACGTTTTGATCTCATGCATTACAACCAAAACATGTCTCTTAAAGAAACAGAAAGAGTGCAACAGAAATAGTGAGCACATCACAATAAAATCATCTTAAGGATCATAACAGTACTATATAATCATATATACACACACTATACCTACACTGAAGTGTTTATATATATTGGAATTAGCATTTTAAGCATTTAACCTATATATTTAAATTGTATGTAACCAATATATTTAGGCCAAGTATTATCCACATCATAAGTTTATGCATACTGCTTGTTGTGAGATTTAATAAACAGGATTAATGTGTAACATTTGATCATGTTATGGCCTATTGTGACAAAGCACAACACAGGGTTTATCAAACATGATCCATCTGAAGATGGCTCCTGGCCACACCCCTGACCTGCACCTGACCCTGCATCTGCTGTTTTTGGCTGGAGGACGAGTGGAAAGTTACCCAGTAGCAGGAGGAGTGATTACTGACCCCTATAAAAGATGGGTCAGTGGTCCACCAGGCTCTTTTCTGTCTCTCTTGGTGAGACTCTGTGGTCTGTGCTTATGGCTCTACACCCCAGGGTTTGCTTTGCTTGCTTTTCTATCTGTTGTTTTTCTATTCTGTGTGTCTTAATGTACTATCTTGCTGTTCATATGAGTCTGTTTATTAAATTTTGTTTCAAGAATGCTTGCTACTTCTTTCCAGAGGATTTTTTTTGAGTGATTTGATTTTAATTGGATCTAAAAAGTTGGATCTCCACACCATTGGCTGGATAAGGTTATCATGTTGGCTTTGCGACCCGACACTGGTCCTGGAAAATCCCAAGAATTTCACTGGAGAAGATACTCTCAACAGTTATCATACAAGGATACATGAAATATGGAAGGTCATGCATTTTATTAACCCATAGAACATATTAAAATGAAAGCAGTAAAGTCAGAGACACTGCACCCTCATTGGGAAAGCCTGATTGTTAGCCAATGATCATTCCTTGGATCATCCTACTTAACAACTTTTATAATAACCATAATTTACCAAATTAACTCTTATTTTTCTCAATACAGTTTACATGAGCACACACACATCAAGGAGTTACGAGCCAGGGGTGGATCTAGAGAAATGTTCTTAGGGTGACATGAAAATCAAAGCTTTTTTTTTTTTCAAACACATGCAGGTGGTTACTGCATTTGAATCATTTTAACTGTATGTACGTTTACACGTTTCATATACATATAGTCTATAACTTAATTATTTTCTGTAGCCCACATAATTAAACATTTCAGTTACATAAAACATGCACATTTTGATTTTATGTACTGTATAGCCTATACAATAAATAAATATGTAGCTCAATAAATACAAAATCCAGAAAACAACATGGGTGGTTCATTTACAAACACAAGTCTAACTTAAGTTTCACACTGTTTTATGTTAGAAAAAAATCAAATTGTTGCTTAAAGTTAAAAAAAAATATGTCAGAAATCTGCCCTGTCATGAATACAAATTTAAACCTATTTTTTCATGATTTTTGGGTCAACCCTCTAAAGTCCAAAATATAATTGTCCATTTCTTTTCAGCTCAACCTCATGTGTCTGAATTTAGTTGTTTTTTCAATGACACAAAAAAACACAAAATCCTAGTAGTAGTTTGTTTGTTTTTGTTTTTTTTACAATTTAAATTATTATCATGACTTGAAATGCAAATATAAACTGTAAACTTTGAAAACTTATGCACAAATTTTGTAAACATATACAAATATTTATTTAAAAATGCAAGCCTTACATTGGCGTTTTTTTATTTTTTTTATTTTGTACAACCATTTAAAAACACTACTATAACTAAAATGAAAGAACAATCAGGTGTGACAATAAGATGCCCCACAAATTATTTGTGCCATTAAAAAACATGTTTGTCCGCCACAAGACATTCCATTTCCAGAGTCCAACAACATGTGTGAAATCTGAACTGCAAATGGTGTTGATTGAAATGTGCTCTGGCACAACCATAGGCATTACCACTGAAAACAAGAAAGAACGCTCCAAGGGCTGAACCAGTGCTGGACTGGGACAAAAAATCGGCCTGGGCATTATGACTGGAGACTGGCCCACCAGGTATTATAGGAACGGCAATAAAGCCTTTGAATGGAAAAAAAAGCTGTTGTGACAGTGATGTACACTATCTTGTTGGTATATATACTGCTCAGAAAAATAAAGGGACCACTTAACACAATGTAACTCCAAGTCAGTCGCACTTCTGTGAAAGCAAACTGTCCACTTAGGAAACAACCAAAATCCAAAATTCATTAACCTGCATTTCTACAACAATTTGCTGTTTCACTTAATGGCTAAATAAACAGATAAAAATCAATGCTTTGATTATTATAATCTGGTTCCTTATCCTGGGGTTTATGTGGTAACACTGCTGCTTTCATACTATGTGTCCACCAGAGAGCAGCTTTCAGTTTTCAGTTTTATTTGTCATATGCAAGTTAGCCCAGGGTCAACATTGCAATGAAATGTATTTGACGAGCAGAAGACAGTCACTCAGCAGAATGGTACAGTAGAAAAAATAAATAAAAAAAATAGTAAAGAGCAAAATATTAATAGGATGTAGTAAAAGAAAAAAAAAAGAGATTTCCAGTTAACTGACTAAATATATATATGTATATATAAATATATGTACACACTAGTGATTAAATAAAGAAAATCTTAAATAGGAATGTGATGTGGGGGCGGGGGATATTGCACAGTGGCAGGAATGAGCAGCAGTACAAACTGAACAGTACAAAAGTTTTTTAGTGGCAGTTATTACAGTATTGCACTTTTTTAAAAAAAATATAAATACCAATAAAGTGGAGTGACCAGTGCAGATTATACAGAGTACTTGTGAAGCTTCTGAGTGCGTCCTGTAGACTGTGTTGTGTGTGTTTAAGTGTTGTGGTTGAGGTGTCGTATGGCTTGATGGTAGAAACTGTTTTTAAGTCTTGTACTCCGAGCAGACAGACTCCTGTAACGTCTGCCAGATGGTAACAAGGAGAAGAGCTTATGTGCTGGGTGGCTGTGGTCCTTGATGATGCTGTGTGCTTTGCGGAGGCATCGCTGAAGATAAATGTCCTGAATGGCAGGAAGCCTCATGCCAGTGATGTGCTCTGCTGCCTTCACCACCCTCTGTACTGATTTACGGCTGCTGGCAGAGCAGCTTCCGTACCAAACTGTAATGCAGCTCGTCAGCAAGCTCTCAATTGCACACCTGTAGAAATTTGAGGTGATGTTGGCGTTCATGCCAAACTTCCTCAGCCTCCTCAGGAAGTAGAGTCGGTGGCGAGCTTTCCTGATAGCAGTGTCTGTGTGAAGGGTCCAGGAGAAGTCCTCGGTGATGTTGACTCCAAGGAATTTGAAGCTGCTGACCCTTTCAACCTTGACACTATTTACAGGGAGTGCAGAATTATTAGGCAAGTTGTATTTTTGAGGAATAATTTTATTATTGAACAACAACCATGTTCTCAACGAACCCAAAAAACTCATTAATATCAAAGCTGAATGTTTTTGGAAGTAGTTTTTAGTTTGTTTTTAGTTTTAGCTATTTTAGGGGGATATCTGTGTGTGCAGGTGACTATTACTGTGCATAATTATTAGGCAACTTAACAAAAAACAAATATATACCCATTTCAATTATTTATTTTTACCAGTGAAACCAATATAACATCTCCACATTGACAAATATACATTTCTGACATTCAAAAACAAAACAAAAACAAATCAGCGACCAATATAGCCACCTTTCTTTGCAAGGACACTCAAAAGCCTGCCATCCATGGATTCTGTCAGTGTTTTGATCTGTTCACCATCAACATTGCGTGCAGCAGCAACCACAGCCTCCCAGACACTGTTCAGAGAGGTGTACTGTTTTCCCTCCTTGTAAATCTCACATTTGATGATGGACCACAGGTTCTCAATGGGGTTCAGATCAGGTGAACAAGGAGGCCATGTCATTAGTTTTTCTTCTTTTATACCCTTTCTTGCCAGCCACGCTGTGGAGTACTTGGACGCGTGTGATGGAGCATTGTCCTGCATGAAAATCATTTTTTTCTTGAAGGATGCAGACTTCTTCCTGTACCACTGCTTGAAGAAGGTGTCTTCCAGAAACTGGCAGTAGGACTGGGAGTTGAGCTTGACTCCATCCTCAACCCGAAAAGGCCCCACAAGCTCATCTTTGATGATACCAGCCCAAACCAGTACTCCACCTCCACCTTGCTGGCGTCTGAGTCGGACTGGAGCTCTCTGCCCTTTACCAATCCAGCCACGGGCCCATCCATCTGGCCCATCAAGACTCACTCTCATTTCATCAGTCCATAAAACCTTAGAAAAATCAGTCTTGAGATATTTCTTGGCCCAGTCTTGACGTTTCAGCTTGTGTATCTTGTTCAGTGGTGGTCGTCTTTCAGCCTTTCTTACCTTGGCCATGTCTCTGAGTATTGCACACCTTGTGCTTTTGGGCACTCCAGTGATGTTGCAGCTCTGAAATATGGCCAAACTGGTGGCAAGTGGCATCTTGGCAGCTGCACGCTTGACTTTTCTCAGTTCATGGGCAGTTATTTTGCGCCTTGGTTTTTCCACACGCTTCTTGCGACCCTGTTGACTATTTTGAATGAAACGCTTGATTGTTCGATGATCACGCTTCAGAAGCTTTGCAATTTTAAGACTGCTGCATCCCTCTGCAAGATATCTCACTATTTTTGACTTTTCTGAGCCTGTCAAGTCCTTCTTTTGACCCATTTTGCCAAAGGAAAGGAAGTTGCCTAATAATTATGCACACCTGATATAGGGTGTTGATGTCATTAGACCACACCCCTTCTCATTACAGAGATGCACATCACCTAATATGCTTAATTGGTAGTAGGCTTTCGAGCCTATACAGCTTGGAGTAAGACAACATGCATGAAGAGGATGATGTGGACAAAATACTGATTTGCCTAATAATTCTGCACTCCCTGTATGTGGATGGGCTGGTGTTCCCTGACTGGTCGTTTCCGGTAGTCCACTATCATTTCTCTGGTTTTGCTGATGTTGAGAGTCAGGTTATTTTCCAGACACCACTCATACAGTGCCATCACCTCCTCTCTATAGGCCGTCTCATCATTGTCTGTGATGAGGCCTATGATGGTTGTGTCATCTGCTAACTTGATGATGATGTTGGACTCATGTTTAGCAACGAAGTCGTGTGTGAACAGGGAATAAAGGAGGGGGCTAAGCACACAACCCTGTGGCGTTCCTGTGTTTAGGATGAGTGGTGAGGAGGTGTGCTTACCAACTCTCACCACCTGGGGCCTGTTTGTGAGGAAGTTTAGAATCCATCTGCAGATCGGTGTTCCCAGCCCAAGGTTGACGAGCTTCGTAGCAAGTTTTGAGGGGATGATGGTGTTAAATGCCGAGCTGTAGTCGATGAAGAGCATCCTTGCATATGTATTCCCTTTTTCCAGGTGAGTGAGGGTGGTGTGCATTGCCAGGGCGATGGCATCCTCTGTGGCTCTGTTTGTCCGATAGGCAAACTGAAGAGGGTCCAGTGTGTTAGGGAGGGAGGAGCAGATGTGACCTTTGACCAGCCGCTCGAGGCACTTCATGATGACGGATGTCAGTGCAACAGGACGGTAGTCATTCAGACAGGAGACCACTGATTTTTTGGGAACGGGAATGATGGTGGATGTTTTGAGGGACGTTGGGACCACTGACTGCCTCAGGGAGAGGTTGAAGATGTTGGTGAACACCTCTGCCAGCTGGTCGGCACATGCTCTGAGAAGCCGGCCTGGGATGCCGTCCGGACCCGGAGCTTTGTGAGGATTGACCTTTTTAAAAGTCCATCTCACAGCTTCTGTTTTGAGAGTTAAAGTTACAGCCTCACTGTCCTCCTGAGGGTAGAGGATCTGCTCTCTGCTGTCTGCATCAAAACAAGCATAGAAGTTGTTGAGCTTGTCTGTGAGAGATGCAGTGGTCTGAGCACTGACTGTGTTGTCCTTCTTGTAGTCAGTGATGCAGCACAGTCCATTCCACAGTCACCTGGTGTCAAAGCTGTGGTAGCTGGACTCCATTTTGTCCTTTCTGGCCTTTTTTATGGACTTTCGGAGGTCATACGTGGTTGCTTTATATGCATCAGCATCCCCGGAGTTAAAGGCAGAGGTCCGCACTTTTAGCTTGGCACCAATGTCTTTATTTACCCAGGGTTTCTGATTTGGATATATGCGGACAGTGGTTTTAGTGATGGTATCGTCCATGCACTTTCCAATGTATCCAATGACAGAGTCTGTGAGTTCATCAATGTTGCCATCAGCTGCATCCACAAATATCTGACAGTCAGTTGTCTCAAAGCAGTCCTGTAGGACCTCCTCAGCTTCACTGTCCCATTTGTAGATGACCCTGGAAGCTGGTTTTTCCTGTTTCAGTCTTTGTCTGTATGCAAAAAGCAGCAGAATGGAACAACGGTCTGCCTTGCCAAAAGCTGGGTGGGGGAGGGGTTTGTAGCACTCTTTGAATGGAGTGCAACAGTAGTCCAGTGTTTGATCACCTCTTGTGGGGAAGGAGATGTGTTGATAGTATTTGGGGAGAACCTTCTTCATGTTGGCTCTGTTGAAGTCTCCCAGCACAATAAAGGCAGTGTTATTCTTTTCAATGCTACCAAATTTGATGGAGCCTCATAAAAACGTTTATTTGTTAAATTATTATTGTCATAAATTATCATCCTTTTAGCTAAACCTTTTATTAGTTTACCTTACCGAAATAAAAAAAAGTCAAAGTAATACAAAAAGGTTTTACAGAAAATGTTTTAAATGTTTATACAAATATTTATAATATATAGTTATAACCGGAGTTCATTTAAAATATTTTTAAATGAGTCCACCAACGATTTTCACTGTATGGTTCCTTTTTGCTAGTGAGGGTAATTCAAGGGCATAGATTTGGCATGGACGGAAGGAACATGTCCCCACCAATATCCAGCAATTATTGAATTGTCCCCACCAATAATTTGATCTCTTCGAGTAAAGGAAAACAAACCTGATAGAAAGAAAAAAACGATCTGTCAACGTCTCATTCACCCAGCGGTGCACAAAGAGTTACATTACGTTCTCTACTGGAGTCCTACCTCATGTGACAAATATGGCCAATGTGATTGGCTGTGCCTTTCAGGGAGCTCTGTTTAGTTTTAGCAGCAGCAAGCCTGCGCTGCGAGGACCTGCAAGGAGGAGAGGAGGATGGCAGCAAAAAGGAAGAACCTGGATATAAGAAAGTATTTTTCAAAGAAACCTGTAAGTCACTTAAAGTCAAGTTCACTCATAAAATGTGTCCGTCATAATAACGTTACAGGCTATGCTAGGCTTTGGTCCACATCAGTCTAAAATTGTATGTAACCATGTGTTGTAAAGGCTCACCTTTCAGCACATTCACTTCACCAGATGCACCTTGTTTCTTTTCCTCACCTTTGATTGGGGGTGGTGCTTGGCCTTAATTGCACTCACCTGTCACTCGTTATATAAGGACTGCACTCACCTACCCCTCACTCTTTCTTCACTCCCACATGGGGCGGCAGCTGAGGTGAGTTTCTCTTTGAGTCTCCTGAGTTCATGTATTATTTTGAGTTACTTAAATCATACTCTATTTCCTTTCAGAGATAGCAGTCCATGTGTGTCTTTCCTTTACCCATTATCCAATAAAAGGACAAAACCTGCAAATGACTGATGACTGCTTAATCTTATTCTAATCGGATGAGCCCATGATGATGACTACTTAAACCCTGAGCCTTCCTTCCTCCAAAACACCATGAATAACGTTTTTTGGAAACTAGCTGCACAACAGGCAGCACTATTAGTTATCTCAGTCTCAGAGTAGCATTTCTAATTTTGATTGAAAGTGTCAGAGAAAACGGCAGCCTCGAGCAAGCCAGGATATCAGTTTACAGAGACTGTTAGAATTATGTGTCTAACGTTAAAATGTTGGTGACACAATAATTTCATCCTAATGGTACTGATATTTTCATAGGGTTAATTTTTGAGACAAAATATCATGAGGTAGTCATGATTTTGCAAATATTCCACCTTGTAGTGCAGTTTCCACAAATTGTTTTAAAAATGCACTCACCCTACAAACATTACTGATGAGTCAAGATCTGCACAAATTGACAGAAACACTGAAGCAGCTACACATTTTATTCTTATTGTCATGTATGTGCTATTTGTCAGGTGAGAGAAGAACCAACACAAAGCTCAGAGAGCAATGGTGACACAAGATCACAGGTGAAATTGATAATTTTGTGGTAATCTTAGATGAGTAGTTTTATGGACAAAAACCACCAGGTCATTCAGTGTTCCTTTGGTGCTAATGTATAAGACATGTTGGTGTACTATAACTGAAGTAATGTTGTTAAGTCTTTAAAGTCATATTCTTTTATTGTCTTGACTCTTGACTGTATTTGAAGCTATTTTTATTTTTGTATGATACCTGATTTATATGGAATATGGCTGAAGTAAACTAAAGTCTAAAATACTTAGCCATTTCCTTAATAGTAATTTAACATTATAGAATTCACATATAAAACTATGAATTG